>NW_020632152.1:306029-390168 GCF_003573695.1 Papaver somniferum
CCCCCCACCCCACCACACACACACCCGAATCTCTCCATTTACATTGCCCCAAGGACTCTATTTATAGCCTCCGACAACCCTAATGGTATACAACCCACATTATCTCGCCAAGGTTACTTTATACTTCCCCTGAAGCATATTCCATAAAGTTTTCCCCCACCTTTCGCTGACTTCACGTGGTCTTGTCGGGACGCCTGTCCTGTTTCTTGCTTGATAATTTATCTACTTCGCGTCTTGCCTTCTTCGCCAAGTAAACTCTTCATGGCTCTTCCTTAATACTCTGATGGCCCTCCTTCTTTAGTTCGGGGCGGGGAGCTTTCTCGCGCTTGGAATTGTACTTCGCCTTCTGATACTGGCTGATTTGACAGGTCACTGACGAGGATCTTAGGCTAAGATTCCCTAACTCTTCTTGGTGTGACACGTGGCGATCCTATTTCGTGTGCCTACAGAATGAGGAGTAATTTCAAGAAAGAATTGCACCGTGGCCAATGTTGGTCATAGGAATATACTTTGTACTAATTGAATGATCTATATATAGGGAGATCCAAATATGAACAATTTCAAGCTAAAACCATCGTAAGAGAAAGAGATATCAGAGTTAAGTAAGAGATGGCAGCAGTAGGTAGCGAAATTTGCAGGTCGAGTTTAGTGCTATTGCTCTTAGTTTTAACTTTAACATCAACAGCAGATGCACTTTCAGGTCGTAATGTCCCAGGGTGCGAAGATGAGACTAAAGCTTTGGTAGACCTTTTTGCAAAGTATGTACTGAAGAAAGGTCCGATTATTCGACCAGCGAAGAATTGTTGTGCATTGGTGAAGGAGGTTGACGTAAATTGTATTTGTACTTATGCAACTAAAGAAGTTGCAAAACTCATTTAGCATGCATAAAGCTTTCTATGTTGCTGCTACTTGTGGCAGAAAACTTCCTCATATGAAAAGATGTGGAAGTATTGGAATTCCTTCGGGGTAAGAAGTTGGATTTATCGAAGAGAAATGAAATATAAGAACAATGATAGAATGAAAGTCAAGAAGATGGAGATAAAGATCTACAGATTAACATAAGCAAACTTTTATTAGTATTAATAACATAAGGTGTTAAACCTTTGTTTTAATTCTATTATTATTTATGTTATAATCTTGTTTTCACTATGGCTTTCGACTCCCCACAAATTGTCATCATCTTAAGACTCTTAACCAGTGAGAAGTACAAACGGCCTTTAGGAAACTAGCTAACTACAAGCATTACCCCACATTTTTCCAACCTATCAGAACAAGCATTACCTTCTCTATAAATATGGGAATACCTAAACTGTTTCGTACTTTAAACCACCCCCCTTAAGACGCCAAGGCACCGAGCTTTTGTTAGCAATCGCAAGTAAAATGTTCATAGAGTCGCATTCGAACCATATACGCCTCCTATTATACTCTTGATGAGCAATTCTAAAAGCATGTTAATTTAATTACACTTATTGAAAATAGGTTCACGGATTTTTCCCGGCTAGTATAGCATCACTTGGGTTAAGAATTACTGATATATATCCGGTCCTTGAAAAATAAAAGAAAATGCGTATATTCATATATGCTGGCAATGTATAGAAATGATTTTCATTTCCTTTCGTAATAAAAAAAACGGAAAATGGGTCATTTGTCCAAATATTTTTAAAACATGGTTCTAATGGACGAGTAAAAATTAGTATGGGTGAAATGGACACCAAAAAAATAGTAAGAATTAAACCGGATTCATCCTGTCTTAAACTTAAAAAAGAGGGAGGATGAAACTGGATGCATCCTGATGTAAATTAAAAATAAGAAAAAATATTTGAAAATGGGAAGGATGATACTGTTTACATTCTGCCTATTTTTACATTCTCGTCCATTTGAACAATATCAAATTTTACATGTTTTTTCACCCAGAAATGGTAGTTATTTGGTTAATTGACCAATTTTGTGATAAAAAAACTCCATTCAACTTAAATAAGTAAATGAAACTAGCGTCGGTGTTACGGTAGGACATCGGGAAGTCATTGCGTGAAGCAGGTTTCACAATAAACTGTGTACAACAATGTTCTTGTGGACTGTTCCAAGTATTTTCTAGAAATAAAAACGACAAAGCTTTTCGAGACAAACGGTTTTCATCTTTCTATATATTTTGCTAAATGTTGTACATCATACAGATACCCCAAAAGAACAGGTTAAGAAATACCGGTTAATTCTAGTGTAACTACGAAAAATCCATAGCTACACCCAAACTTGTGTTATCTTGTTCTTGGCTTACTTCATCTTCATACCATATAACAACTTCTAGATCTAAACATCTTTTGAACACTAAATGATGATATGAAGTGCTAAAATATAAAAGAAACACGTAAGTTTTACATGGTTCGATCTTTGAATAGATCTACATCCATGCATTTTACTATGATTAATTGATTTACAAGATGAGACTTCATTAATGAGTTTTTGGAGCTCTTCTAAATCTAGTTTTTTTTTTGGAGGAAGATAAAGTTAGAGAAAAAAAAGTCTGGTCCCTCTCTCTCTTAGATGTTTTCTTATGTACTAGAGAGTAGAAATGAATTTACAAAAATGTCTTTTACTTACAAATTAAGGAAACTAAGCTAAGATACTACGTTGACTATCCTAGGGATGTTATATTACTTCGGCCTTCATTTGGCGCCACATGTCGAGTATGATACTTTGGTATCTACATCCAGGGTGCTCCAGTTCGTTCCCAATGTTAGGAATGCATTGATCAGGTATCCTGCAGGTTAGTTTATTAAAGGAAGGAGGAGTTAGTTTTGTAGTTGCATATTTTCTGCTACTACACCCAAGATGATCTTAACCATCAAATCACACATTTGACCTACATAATCATACATAAGCAAGATAAAGAACATGAAAGTAAAGGAGACACGGATCTTTTACGTAGCTCGGTCAATGGTGACCTACATCCACGGGGGTTTCACTATGATATGTGGTGTTACATGATCTCCATTGGAGAGGCTCTCATGGAGCTCTAAGGAAGAAGAAGGAGGCTAGCCTTAGCTAGAGACCATCCAAAAGATCAGACCCACACTTCCCTATTTCTCTTTCTCTTTTATAGGATAGGTGCTTACATCAATTACAAATACGCCCTTAGGGATGACTAGATAGGATAAGACTAAGTTGTTGGGTATACATTGTGTATATGGTTACATTTTAGTATGGTACTTCGGCTTCTAATCTTGCGCCACATAGAGAGCTCATCTTTTTCCCTCACATTTTGCTCCTTTGGTTGAGTGTTGTCGGAAGAATAATCCTTAAGCAAATCAACATCGGTATGGCGTTGGAGGCGAGAGAAGTGGCTGAGCGAGATTTCTGAAAATGCTTGGTTCTGATCTGTCTTGTAGTTAGACTTCACTTCTATAGAGTGTTTGGTTGGGGTCGTCCGAGTTGGTTGTTGCGATGCTTGTGCTTCACGATCCGTGATCTGTGCTACACGATGTAGATGTGCGAGTTGCGACTCCGAGTAACAGTGCGAGGTCGCTCTCAATTCTTGGTCTTTGATTCTTTGCTGGAGTTGGTTCATGACTTCAGTTGGTGGTGTGTAGTACCGAACTTCATGGCTCTTTGTTGTTGCTGAAGGAACTTCGCAGAAGAATATAACCAGATTTTAAAGTATTAATACTTGCCCTTGTTCTTGTGTGAAGTTCTGAGGCAGTCCTTGTGTTCGTGATCGTTGTGCTTGCTCCTTGGCAGTTTGTGCTCTAGTTCTGGCTGGCTTGGTTGGCATCAGTTCCTGACGACTTGTCATGATGGTGTCTATCGGAACCATCATGGGTACCTACTGCTCCTGGGCGAGTCATAACTTTCTTCACAATTGGATGATTTCCTTTGCATTTGTAGCTTTCTCCTTTCTCCGATTGATGAGGATTCATCTGTATAGGTATGACAGTTCAATATATATGCTCCTATTAGCATTTGAGAGGATGAGTTTTCGAAAAAATCCTAAATAGATTTAATGAAATGAAATAAATTGAGATAAGTTGAGGATAGATAAGCTTTGAATCATGTAGCTTTCTACTGATGTAAAAAGTTTTATGCGTGTGACACATCGCTGTGGGGTCTTTCCAAATGACTTTGAGATTGCAGTTTGAGGTCATGCTCCGAGGGCTTACTAGATGCCTCAAATCGTGCTGCTATAAGATTTATCAGATGCTTTCAGATGGTGGTCTGAGGTCTTGTTTTGGTTCCAAGATATATCAGATGCTCATATCTGTGGGGACTCAAAATGTCTTCGGATGTTAGTCCGAAGCCTTGCCCCGAGGACTTACTGTTCTCCTCAAATCGTGTGGACGTAAGATTTTGTTGAATTCCTTCGGTGTGGAGTCTGAGGTCTTACTTCGTGCTCCAATTAGAGGCTTATGTCTGTGGGGACTTGAAATGCCTTCGGATCATAATCCGAAGTCCTACCCCGAGGACTTACAGATTACCTCAATATGAAAGTATCGAGGGTATATACTGCACCCTTTGGTTTTTGGAAGCTTAAGAGCTTATAGCTTTTGAACGCCAAAGTCAAGGTTTGCCCCTAACTCCATTTTCTGAATATATCAGTTATGATGCTATTGCCTGTAGCTTGCACCTACATAAATCAAATTGAGATAGATTAGTAATGAAGAAAAATCAAAATCATAATGAAATGATTGTAATTGAACCTTGATATAGTTTTACTGTTGCACTTTGTGCGATTTTATATGAGGGTCACACCATAGTGGTATCCCTTCCGTCCTTTGACAAGTTATGGGCTATAAGTCCGAGAAGTGATCAACTTCTCATTTTTCCGTATAGCCTATTAAAATACAAGTCAAGAGGATTTCAAGGATCCTTCTGATGCCGAGTATATGCCTCTATTGGACATTTATTCGTAAATTATGTATAGTTCTTCTCTTTTGGAAGGTTTCTGCTCCATAGCCGGCTCGTGGCGCTAAATAGAGTGAGGGCGATACTTCTGATAGTTGATTCGCACTTCAGCCTAAAGTGATTCAACTACAGGGTATCTCATGAAGTGCAAGACATCATCTAACTCGTGGTCGAGATGGCATTACCCTAGGTCAAAGTATCCGTCTCGGGTAGCTTGAGCATTCCTCGCATCATCCTGTTTGAGGATGGAATGGTGTGGCTAGCACCTTACCATTCGTGATGGTCTTGAGGAGATGTTTCCTCTCATAGGGGTCATGCCCCTGTTACCATTCGTGATGGTCCTGAGGAGATGTTTCCTCGCATAGGACTAGTATCCTGATTACCATTCGTGATGGATCAATACTAAGTGAGTGAACCTGCAAACAACATATATAATTCATGCATTCAACGGATCAAAATAATGAATAAAACAATCACATGAAAATAAATTATATGGCATTGAGAATAGATTTTCTCGTATGGGGCTCATTGCCCGATTACCATCGTGATGGTTTTGAGAAGATATTTTCTCGCGCGAGAGTTTGGTTTACCCAGATACCACTCGGATGGGGATCATGCCCCAATTATCATCTCGAGAAGATGTTTTCTCGGATGGGGGTCGTGCCCCAATTATCATCTCGAGAAGATGTTTTCTCGGATGGGGATCATGCCCCAATTACCATCGGTAATGGACAAATTTCATATTAAGAACACTAAGTTACCCTGCAGGAAAACATAGATATGACAAGAGAAAGATATTTATATCACATTCATTCAACATTCATCAAATGTCCCTGCAAGCAAACGCATACATATAGAACAAGAGGAGGATGTATGTATGATACACCATTTGACCCTGCGGGAAAACACATATATATAACTAGCAGATGTACCATACATACATCAAGTGTACCTGCAAGAAGACAGAGACACAATGATAGCTTTATTGCGGATTACGACTAATCCGACTCTAACCTTAGTGAATGATAAGCATGTCTTTATGCAGATTTCAACTAATCTGACTCTAACTTTATCTAGCACAATGCTAGTTCCTAATGCATGATAAGCATGCCTTTATGCGGATTACGTCTAATCCGACTCTAACTTTATGCGGATAATTAATCCGATGTAACTGAATTCTCCAACCATAATGGAGATTTGTTGCAAAACATGAAATGTTAATTCATCACATTTAACGTTAAAGCATTGATTAATTCTAAAAGCATTTACTTTAAGTAAACATTTTTTGTTCATTCTGATGCAATATGATGTCACATTGCCATTTATAGTGATGCTCGTTGTGGAGCAGGTGCGCCAGATTGCGGCACCTAATTCTGGATGTACCAGTGCGATACATATATCGGCTTAATTCTTTGAGACTAGCTTTTCTAGCTTGCTTTTAAGCAAAATTGTGCCTTGTTTAGGCATATGTATATTCAATATATAAGTTAGAAAGTGCCATTTTTGTCCTTAGACTAGCAAGAAAGGTAGGAGATCGTATCGTCCTTTAGCTTTGTAGCCTTTGTCATGAGATTGCCTTTTTCCCCTGGAAATTCCAATTATTGGTTAATGACAATAGAGAAAGTATAGTTATAAATGATTATGCTTCAAGTCAATGACTAGGCATATTTAAGTTTATTTATATAAAATGATAAATTTAAAGATAAAGAGATAAGATGTCCCCTGTTATGGACAATATTTGCAAGCTAATTCATGAGCTTGGCGAGCTCGGATGCACTGTCGTGACCGATCCGAGATGAATGCTTTCGACAGCATAAGATTATTGGTCTTGAAATGACCTTCTGAAACAGACGCCCTAAAAGAGTCCTGCTATGTAGTATGTTATCATGTACCTGGTGGTCGTGAAATGTATCAAATTTCTCTTGATTCAAAGGTTTTAAATACTAATTTAAGTATTTAGATATTAAGCATTTAGCCATTAATCAAAAGACTGCACAATATGGCATGTCAAGTATGAATGAAATCAAAATATAGGGGAAGGAATGTTATCCGAGTTATGTTTGGAGATGAACTGATGAGTCCGAGCTGATTGCTTCTTCACTATACGATCTTGATCGCGTCCGACATCATCGCCTATGGTAC
The DNA here is from genome assembly GCF_003573695.1 of Papaver somniferum. NCBI lineage: Eukaryota > Viridiplantae > Streptophyta > Magnoliopsida > Ranunculales > Papaveraceae > Papaver > Papaver somniferum. The sequence goes on from NW_020632152.1 coordinate 313,068, forward strand.
GATATGGGTTGGACTTCGTTGTGTTGAATGTCTGTCCGATCTCGGTTGAGCATCATCGTGCTGATAGATTTCATAAGAGTCGACCATACTTGACTGTCCGAGATGGCTGCTCCGAGTTGAGCTGTGCGATTTGGATTCTATTTCCGATATCGTTCGTGCACTGATGGCTGGTGAGTCCGATCGTGCTCTGGTTGGCTCCCATCGTGTTGGTTGCTTCTCCACGAGTTGGTGAGAGTTGCCTGTCTGATCCAATCGTGAGGATCTGTTCGACATTGCTGCTCCGATGCGACTTTGTCCTTCATCATCTTTCTATAACAGCAAGTCAATCAAGTTAGTAATCATATAATGGAATTGACTCGTTCGGCAATTCACGATAAGAAAGTATCGAAGAGATATTGAAAAAATAAGCCCAAGTCGAGATATTGAGGCATCTGAGTTCATGCCCTGGCTGTCCTGTTAATTGTCTTTCCGAGATTAGTGCTCGGAAATAAGCTGATGAGTCCGAACACTGTTGAGTCATCATCGTGCTGACTGACTTTGGCTCCGATGTTGCTCTGGTCCGATATAGACTGAGCTTAGATTGTTCGTCCGAGATTGATGCTCGGAGATGAACTATTGAGTCCGGTATAGCTGTCAAGGTTCGAGTTCATGCTCCATTCCGATGACTGGTGAGTCCGACATCGCTCTTATCGTGCTGGTTGGTTTCCAGGCAGACATCGCTCCTAGTCCGATGTGGGTTGAGCTTTGTCATTGTCTGACCAAGAGTGTTGCTCCGATATGGATTGAGTCTGATTGACTCTGTAGTTCTTCTCGAGATGGTCATCCGAGATGGTACTGATGGTAGTGTGTAACCAAAGCTGCTCCGATATGATTTCGCTCGGCACCATTTTTCTGAAATGACAAATCATGCAAGTGATCAATCACAATAAGAATAGACTCGTTTGAGAATTGTTGTGAAAGACACGAGGAGAGATTGAAGACAAGAATCCCTAATTCCGGCTAAGATGTTAAGGGCAGCTTGTGAACTGCTTCATGTGAGTTCGTCCACCATCTATCTTTTGAGGTTCTATTCATCTTTCTGCTGGAGTTTTTTCTCAGCAACTGAACGACGCCTCTTTCTCCTCCATTTGGTTGATTGTCTATGCGAGTTTTAATGCCCTTGGTGGAGCTGTATGAGATGCTCCGTCGGATTGTATCGGTGGTATCTCCACGAGTTGGTCTCGAGTTGAACACGAGCTGGTGATTCCGATGTGATTTCTTCCACCAGTGTTTTGCTGCAACAACAAGTAAGACTACGTGAGTAATCACGACGTGAATAAACTCGTTTGGTCACTGCTACGTAACAGTGCGAAGAGATTGTAAAGGAGAAAGCCCTAAATCAGGCCGAGATATTGATGGTTAGCAGCTGTTGTGCTGTTTGGGAATCAGTCCGATGTGAGTTCGGACGATAAGAACTGGTGACCGGCTTCAATTGGCCAGCACGATCCAGCTTTGAAGCTCTCTTCTACGAGTGGTGCTGTGCCGTTGCAGTTTCTTCTAGCATCGTTTAGCAGTACAGCTAAACAACCATTTTTCTGAAACAACAACTAAATCAAGTGAGAAATCTCAGTACTCGTTCTGCAATTGCTATGTAAAGCAGCTCGAAGAGAGGGAGCGATGAAAAAAGGGCAAAGTCAGGTGAAGATGTTAATGGCTGTCTGCAATCGTGTTGCTGCTCCGATTTGACTTCTCCCATGTAGTTTCTTCTATCATCGATAGCAGTATAGCTTCAGATAACGAATCGTGTGGGTGATTAGTTAATGCAAACCCCATGATAATTCTTATCGTATGACGGACGAGATACATCCTTAATAGTTTATTCAATTTCATTCACAGAGGAAGCCTAAATCAGGATAAAACCACCATTTTTGTGTTTTTTTAGAAGAAATCCTTAAATGGGTTTGAAGAGTAAAGTCCACTGATTGTAGATTTGTAACCCAAAATCATCTTTAATCAAGATTTTGAAATAGATCGGACTTGTATTGAAGAACAAGCCCTAGTTTTTGTAAAATGTTTCTCAAAGTTTCTGTTTTGAATCTTATAATCTGAAAAATTAAGAAGGAAATAAAGAGATGTCAAGAAAATTTTGTTTCCCAGTAGATTTGGCGAGATTAAATTTCTCTTCTGCTGGAGCTTTTCTCAGCAACCGCATATCTTCAATTTCTTTTTTTTTTTCTTCTTTGAATCGAACGCCTCTTTTTTCTTTCTTTTACTTGAGCTTTGTTTGGACTTGGACCAGACACTTTGTTGTCTTAAGCTCTTGTATCTGCTGGATCTGTTACAAAACTTGGTGATGGTGAACAAATGATGTTCTAAGGGACTAGGTTGGATAAATCCATCACTCTAGTCCCTGTTTCAAGCGCCAAAATGTAGTTGCATATTTTCTGCTATTACACCCAAAATAATCTTAACCATCAAATCACACATATAACCTACATAATCATACATAAGCAAGATAAAGAACATGAAAGTAAAGGAGACACAGATCTTTTACGTGGTTCGGTCAATGGTGACCTACATCCACGGGGGTTTCACTATGATATATGGTGTTACATAATCTCCATTAGAGAGGCTCTCACGTAGCTCTAAGGAAGAAGAAGGAGGCTATCCTTAGCTAGAGATCATCCAAAAGATCAGACCAAAAGATCAGACCCCCACTTCCTTATTTCTCTTTCCCTTTTATAGGGTAGGTGGTTACATCAATTACAAATGTTCCCTTGGAACTGATTAGATAGGATAAGACTAAGTTGTTGGGTTTACATTGTGTATATGGTTGCATTTTATTAGGGTATTTCGACTTTTAATCTTGCGCCACGTAGCGAGCTCATCTTTTGCTCTCACGAGTTTCAAGGAGGAATCGCCACGTGGCCAATGTTGGTCTTAGTTTCAGTTCTAACATCAACAGCAATTGCACTTTCAGGCCCGAATGTCCCAGGGTGTGAAGATGAGACTATAGATTTTGTTCAAAGTATGTACTGAAGACAGGTCCTAAAATTCGCCTGGCAAAGAGTTTTCGTGCGTTGGTCTGGGAGGTTGAGATAAATTGTATTTATATGTATACAGTATACTTCTAAAGAAGTCGCGAAACTCGAAGTCTTTTATGTTGCTTAGAAAAATTCCTCCCTTTAGAAAATGAAAGAACAACTGAATGAAAGACAAGAGACAGCAGACGAAAATCTAGATATATTAGTATCAAAAATTTAATGTGTTAAGCCCTTGTTTCCTATTATTTATGTTATAATATTGTTTTCATATCGCTTTTGATTCCTCACAAATCAAGTTTCAACTCTCTAGTACACGTATAACATCTCCATTTACCTACAAATCCATGCAAATCTTCTTAAATTTCAAACACTCATACGAAAGAAAATACAATATATCAACTGAGGCCAGGTATCACTATTGCTCAATAACATCACGTTAGGAAAACATGCACTTGCTTGCTAACATTAGGGGGGAATCAAAGCGGTCTCGGCAGAATATAGCACCAAATGCATTTTCATGTAGTCTTAAGAAAACGTACTAAAACTTCATAAGCCAAATAATGTCATCATTTTAACTCATTGAGAAGTACAAAAGGTACCGCAACGACATTTTTGTAAAATCTGTACTAGAAACGTTTCCATTGTCTATACATATGAGTAACAAAGGGTAATATCACCTCGGAAACTTTTTTTTTCTTTTTTCTTTTTTTTTTTTGACCCGGAGTGTCTTCCTAATTATGATTTCTTTTGCGTAATGTCTACTCTAATCATTCAGGCAGTTGCATGTACCTGCCTGCCCTTATGGCAATGTGCTTCTTATAAATAGTTGTATTGGGAGACCCAAACAAGCAGTTTAAAGCTAAACAATCAAAAAGAAAAAGAGTGAGCAAAGAGGTTAAGTAGAGATGGCAATGGAAATTAGTAGCATAATTTTTCGGTTGAGTTTAGTTCTAGTATTGTTAAGTGGAATTCTAAGGTCAACAGGTAATGCAGTTTCGCAAAATGTCCCGGGCTGTGATGATGAAGCTAAAGCTTTAGCAGGGTGATGTAACTTGTATGTGTATGCATGCCACTATAGACGTTGTGAAACTTATTAGCTTGGATAAAGTTTTTTACGTCGCTGATACCTGTGGAAGGAAAATTCCTCCGATGAAGAAATGTGGAAGTATTGGATCCATCGGAATAAAATGAGAAGAATGAACAAATGAAAGATACATAAGAAGCAGATTTCCAAAATGTTTTTCATTTCTTTTTTCTTAGCAGGGGAGCGTACCACCTGAGTAAACTCATTACGATGTACCAAGTGGCACCTATGAACCAAAGAGATGATGTTAATAAAAAATACTCCCTCCGTCCCACTCCTAAGTGACCTATTTGATTTTAGATTTTGTCCCAATGATAAGTGACCTATATCACTAAATAATGAGATATTCCGGAATTATCCTTTTAGTTAATTATAAATAATATATGAAATATGTATAATTTGATAGGCATGTTTATATTCGTTACGTAGGTGTTTTAAAATACTTTTCAATTGTATGAAATTTGCGAACATCCGTGGAGTATTTTGAGAGATAAACCATTTTTAAATTTCACTAGTTATTATTCATAAGGGTATAATTGTAAAAAATGATTAAAAATACTATTTTCCTTGTTTGCATTAAAAATTGCGCAAATTTCAAATAGGTCACTTAGGAGAGGGACGGAGGGAGTAACACATTTATGCACATTTAATTTTCTGCACACTCAATTACCTCAAAGAATCTTATCTCTCACTACATATATATAGCTGCCAGAATTACCTCAAAACGAAATTGAATTGCTTTGTGAACACTCGTTAAAGAGAGGAACTCTAGATTTTTAGAGCCAACGAACACACTGTTGTAGTTGTTATTAACAAAAACAATTTCCTGCTATTCTCTTGGTGGCTACTCAAAGACTTTTGTGTCAATTAAACTACACTTGTTTGAAAAAGGTTCACGGAATTTTTTGTGGGATTTTTCCCCGTTGGTATAGCATCACTTGGGTTAAGAATTACTGATATATATCTGGTCCTTGAAAAATAAAAGAAAATGCGTATATTCGTATATGCTGGCAATCGTTTCTTGGTATATAGGTACGGTTTCCATTTCCTTTAGTAAGTGAAAAACTCCATTCAACTTAAATAACTAAATGAAACTAGTGTCGGTGTTACCGTGGTACAGCGGGAAGTCATGGGGTGACGCAGGGTTCACAATAAACTATGTACAACAATGTTCTTGTGGGCCGTTCCAAGTATTTAGTAAAAAGAAAAACGATATAGCTGTAACAGAAGGTTTCCAGCTTTCTATACATTTTGCCATTGCCAAATGTTGTGTGACAAATATTCCCACAAAAAAAGAGGATACAAAGTACCCAGTTAACTTTAGGTACTCCAATCCATTCCCAATGTTATGCATGCATTGATCAGGTATTGTATAGGTTAGCTCATTGAAGGCAGGAGGAGTTAATTCCGAGGAGGAATCGCAACGTGGCCGATGTTGCTTAGAGGAATATACTATTTACCAACTGAACGATGTATATATAGTAGTATAAGGAGACCCAAACATGAGGAACTTCAAGCTTAAACCATCATAAGAATAACAGACATCGAAGTGTTAGAGTAAGAGATGGCAGCAGTAAGCAGAAATATTTGCGTGTCGATTTTTTTTATAGCGCTCTTAGTTTCAATTCTAACATCAACAGCAATTGCACTTTCAGGCCGGAGTGTCCCAGGGTGTGAAGATGAGACTAAAGCTTTGGTAGACCTTTGTGCAAAGTATGTACTGAAGACAGGACGTCATGATGTTCGACCAGCGAAGAATTGTTGTGCTTTGGTCAGGGAGGTTGATGTAAATTGTATTTATACTTATGCCACTGAAGAAGTCGCAAAACTCATTAGCATGCATAAGGTTTTCTATGTTGCTGCTACTTGTGGCAGAAAACTTCCTCATATGAAAAAATGTGGAAGTATTAGAATCGGTTCGGGGTAAGAAGTTGGATCTATCGAATAAGAGAAACGAAATAGGAGAACTATGGACAAATGAAAGACAAGAAGATGAAGATTAAGATCTAGAAACATAAGCAGACATGTATTAGTATCAATAGTTAATAACTTTGAGGTGTTAAACCCTTGTTTTAATTCTATGATTTTTGTTATAATGTCGTTTCAACTATCACTTTCGGTTCCTCACAAATCAAATTTCAACATCTTCTTAAAATTTCAAAAGCGCTTAGGAAACCACGGTATATCAATTGAGCCCAGACATAACTGTTGCTCACTAACATCACATTCTCATGACATTTAATTAGATAGGAATATAGGAAGCATATTCACGTCCTCCTCCTTCCAGCTCAATACACATATATGTAGAAACACTATTAAAAGCCACTTCATATTTCATACCATAGAAGTCCATAGGGGTGAGCATGGGCCGGTATGGAACGGTTTTTATCTCATCCGCATACAATCCAATCCAACTCACTACGGATTAACCAATCCAACTCAACAAAATGCAAACAGGAACTGCTACACCACTCTTTGTTGATCTCATGAAATAGCAGTCCCTGTTTGCTATTTCATCAAGGTCGCATGAAATAGCAGTCCCTGTTTGCATTTCTACAACATCAATTACTCGTTAGCACGGTTTCATCAACAGTGGATTAACCAATCCAACTCAACAAAATAAAATATTTTTTTTCTTTTTTTTATCTATAATACAATCCAATAATTGTGAAATATACAGTAACATGAAACAAATTAAAATCAGGCCATATATAGAAACAGGCTGATCTATCGCAAAATAAATGAGTCATATTCTATATCACAATATCTCTGTTATATCATGTTCGTATAATTGTTTCAAGTAACCGATGTCGATGTACTACTCGTGAGCACCAAATACGTTATTCACTTGGGAAAACAAAGAAGGAAATAAAGGTTTCAAGCACAAAGATATAATCAGTTAACCAGAACAATATAGATTGTTTTCTTTTTTCTTTTTGTAAAATAAAGAACAACATAGAGTTAAAGAAAGATTTCGATCAAAAAGAGAGACTTACGGAGTGTTATGGATACACCAATCATTGCAAAGAACACAGTTCCAACAAATGATGGCTTCATCCTTAAGATCAAGATGCTTAACTACTCGACTCCTACTGTTGCTTTGTTTTCTTTTCCCTTTTCTAAAACAGATTTTGTGTTTAGCTTTGGTTGTGTTCATTTGTTATTCAAGGCATCTCTCTCTATATATAGCAAACCTGAGTTATATTATATTATTAATATTAATTACTTTTTATTTCATTGTTAATATATATTTTTTTAGTTCAGTTGATGGGAATTATTATTTTCTTTAAAAACTTCCTATATTTCGTTTTGTTTGGTACACCTGCAAGCAAATGAGTAGACCTATTCACCAATCTTGAAAAAAACATTATTGCAAGAGTGACCGCTTTCCTTTCCATAAAATCATTATAGACATGTACGTGATAAAGTTTGTCATGACAACAGTATATTGAAGAAAAGGGTTTTCTCGTTTTATTGATTGATAAAAGAGTTACAACAACATCATTTTATACAAGAATTAAGAGCTAAAAACAGAAAGAGGATAACTACGAATACAAACTAATGAATGCGTAATATACGTACAAAAGAGAAACAAAATATTTGCATATCTTCTATCATAACGCATATATACTCCATATATTCTAACACCCCCCCCCCCCCAACCTCAAGATGCTATAGAACACATCTTGAGGTTGTTGGCCAAGAACTTGAGATGATTAGAAGATAGAGACTTGGTGAAAAGATCTGCAAGCTGCATTTCTGAGCTAACATACGGTAGTGTAATGGTCTTCTTTTTGAAGTGATGACGTACGAAATGACAATCGATCTCAATGTGTTTTGTACGCTCATGGAAAACATCATTATGAGCAATATGAATAGCGGCTTTATTGTCACGGGATAAAGGAGTAGACCCTGCTAGATGGATACCCATATCACTCAGTAACCACCGTAACCAAACTATTTCAGAGGTAGTGTGTGCCATAGCCCTATATTCAACCTCAGCACTATATCGAGAGACAACTGACTGCTTCTTACTATTCCAAGAAATTAGAGAATTGCCTAGAAAGATACAATAACCAGATGTGGATCTTCTATCGGTTACATCACCTGCCCAATCAGAGTCTGTATAAGCAAGAAGACGAAGGTCTGACTTAGAAGAGAATTGCAATCCTTGATACAATGTTCCTTTGATGTATCATAGAATCTTGAAAATGGCAGCAAAGTGTGTAATGCGAGGAGCTGACATGAATTGACTTACAACGTGTACTGCATAGCTAATATCTGGTCTTGTTATTGTCAAATAATTAAGAATCCCAACTAGTTGTCTATACAAAGTTGGATCAGGCATAGCTTTTCCATCAATAGGATTTAGCTTAACGTTAAGCTCAAGAGGTGTTTCTGAGGTCTTACTATCTGTTAATCCAGCTCGATTAAGAATCTCAGAGGCATACTTAATTTGAGATATAAAGCAACCTTCAGATGACCTATCAACTTCTATGCCAAGGAAATATCTTAAGTGACCAAGATATTTCATTTGAAAGCCTAAATTCAGATGAATTTTGAACGATTTTATACCTTCTGAGTCACTGCCTGTGATAACCGTATCATCAACATATAAAAGAATAAGTATTGTTCCTTTTGCGGTTCTTCTGAAGAACATTGCGGAGTCATATGGGCTTTGACGGAAGCCAAATTGAAGAATAGCAGCAGAAAATTTCTCAAACCATGCACGAGGTGCTTGTTTGAGTCCATAGAGATCTTTACGAAGCTTACATACTTGATTAGGAGAATGAACTAAGCCTGGAGGGGGTCTCATATACACTTCCTCTTGTAGTTCTCCGTGCAAAAATGCATTTTTAACATCCATCTGGTGAAGATCCCAATTACGTACAACATCCACGGCAAGAAGAGTACGTATTGTTGCATAATCAATCTCATACTGTTGTGTATTTCCTTGGGCAACCACACGAGATTTGCAACGTTCTAAGGTACCATCTAATTTAGTTTTGACCTTATAGACCCAATGAATTCCCACAATAGGTTTTCCAGGTGGTAAATATACCATATCCCATGTGCCAGCAAGTTTATGTGCAGTCAATTCTTCTCCCATTGAGTCTTACCATTCTGGTATCATTGATGCTTCCCTGTAACTTTTAGGTTCATTCAAAGACAGAATACTTGATAAAGAGCAGTGATAATCAGAAAACTGAGCTGGTGGTTTTCGTACATGCGGAGGCAGAGGGCTAGCTTCTTGTACAGGATCCTCATGTGAAGATGCATTGTCAGAATGCTCCATAGAGTTGTCAGTATCAGCTTCACCTTCAGTAACTGCAATAGATTCAGCAAAAGTAGGCACAAGAATGTCTGTGATAGGTAAGGAATTCTCGAGAGAAGTATCATCAAAAAGATCTAGATATGTGAAGCTCTCTAAGGTAGAAGTTTTTCTACTTGGAAGGGACCAAAAAGGTATTTTATCCTAAAAGGTTACATGTCGAGAAATACGTAACCTTCTAGTCTCTGGATCATAGCATCTGTAACCTTTCTGTTCTATACCATATCCTAAGAAAACACACATAGTATTCTTCTTTCCAAGTTTGTTTCGCTCACGATCTGAGAGAAGAACAAAACATGTTGAACCAAAAACATGGAGTTCAGAGTAGATTGGTTTCGTGTTGAACAAACTCTCGTACGGTGATATACCTCCTATAACTACAGTTGGAATGCGATTAATGGTGTAAACGGTAGTGAGAACGGATTCACCCCAAAAGTTTGAGGGAACAGAATAAGATAGGAGTTGTGTTCTAGATGTTTCAATAATATGTCGGTGTTTTCTTTCAGCAACACCATTTTGTTCTGGAGTTTCTGTACAAGATAATTGTAGAAGAGTTCCTTGAGATTTTAGGAAATCCTTTAAAGGATTGAATATGTACTTACCACCTTGATCAGCACGAAAAGTTTTGATAATTTTTCCAAATTGTGTTTTGATCATTAAAGAAAAATCTGTGTAGATTTTCAGAAACTCTGACATGTTTTTGAAAAGATAGATCCATGTATATCGAGTATGATCATCAATGAAAATAACATAGTACAAAGCCCCTCCTTTAGTTGGAAAAGGTTTCTTACCCCAAACATCATAATGTATAAGATCGAAAGGTGCATTGGAAAAGGTAATACTTTTATTAAAAGGAAGTGCAGGCTGTTTGCCCATCTTACAGGCAATGCAATGAGGTTCTTTGTCAACAGGTATATTTACTAACAACCCTTTATTAATCATATAAGAAAGACGAGAGAAAGAAACATGTCCTAACTTAGAATGCCAAGATATAAAAGGAGATACTGTGGAAGGTAAGGTAGAAGCAGAAACAGCAACAAGTTTGTTCTTGGATTGCTGAGGAATAGCTAGAGACTCCAAAAGATATAACCGACCAACTCTACGGCCTATCCCAACAAGCATCTTTGCCATAGGATCCTGTATAAAACAACCAGAAGAAGTAAAGTGGATGTTAAAACCTTGGTTACGTAATTGACCAATAGATATGAGATTCATTTTAATCTGAGGCACCAGAAGCACATATTGTATATGTACTTTGTCTGAAAGTTTAATCTGGCTAATATGAGTAGCACTTATTTCTGTACCATCTTCAGTATGAATTTTTGGTGTAATAATGGGACACTTTCTCTCAAACAACGTTGAGTTAAAAGTCATGTGATTTGAGGCACATGAGTCAAGAAACCATTCAGTTGAATATGTACCTGTTGGAACTGAGAAAGCAGAAGCAGCTGTGGAGTTATTACCAATAGACAAAGCTTGTTTGAGCATCTCCTGGATTTCAACAAGATTGGGTGATATAGATTGTCCAGCTGCAGCTTGTGGTTTCTCTAGACTATATGACAAATTAGTGGGAGCTGCAGATAGATGTGCAGGAACATTACCATTCAATCTTCTTCTTTCCCTCATGTTTCTAGATGATGGAGATGTGCAATTTCCAACTAGATGTCCAAAGGCTTTGCAGTAGTTACATTGAGGTGTGCCAGGAGGTGCAGTTTGAGATGTTGAAACCTGAGAAGCATTTGCAGATGATGTACTTGGTGAACGGTGTAGGTCCTTGCAAGATGACCAAAGTTCTTGCAGTTATGGCATTGAACTTGAGATAAATCACGAGTACCCCTTTGAGTGTTGAACTGAGAGTTGTAACTTGGTCGTGCTGGTACTGCGAGGACAACAGGAATATCTAACTTGACTCTCTTACGAGTTTCTACAATGATAAGTTCAGAAAGTGCAGTTTCCACCATTGGAAGAGGAGATCGATGAAGAATTGATGCTCTGACAGTTTCAAACTCATCTCTCAATGCCATTAATAGCTGAACTAGTCTAGAATCCTCTCTATATTTTTTCCATATTTCTGTATCAACAGTCCACTTTGGTTCCATAAGTTCTAGTTGATTCCACACGATTGACATCTCAGAATAAAAATCAGAAATGGTCTGGTCTGACTGTTGTTTCAAAGAACGAATATCCTTCTCAAGTTTGTATCTTTGTGCAAAGTTGATTTGAGTATACCTTTTAGAGAGGAAATCCCATGCTTCTTTGGCTACTTCAAAATCGACAAGCTGCATGCTTATGGATGTAATCACTATATTCACGATCCATGTCATAATCCTATGATTGTTGATTTCCAAGATTTCTTTGGGATCTTGTGTTGATGAATCTTTCACTTCCTTGTTCTTGTCTTTGTCCTCAACGTTGGAACTGCTTGCAGTAGGGGCCTTTTCTGTGCCATTGATATATTTCCACATACTTTTTCCTTTGAGAAATCTTATCATGAGATATGACCAGTGATTGTAATTGGTTCCATCAAACTTGACAGTAATGGGTGAAAAATCTTCTCGAGACATGATTAACTGATCTGAGTAAAGAGATAACTCGATTTATGATATTTTAAGATTTGAGGGACAGGATAATAATCTTTCTGTATTGCAACGGAAATGGTTTAGATGTTTTCTGGCTCTGATGCCGTGACAAAGTTTGTCATGACAACAGTATATTGAAGAAAAGGGTTTTCTCACTTTATTGATTGATAAAAGAGTCACAACAACATCATGTTATACAAGATTCAAGAGCTAAAAACAGAAAGAGGATAACTAAGAATACAAACTAATGAATGCGTAATATACGTACAAAAAAGAAACAAAATATCTGCATATCTTTTTATCATAACGGCATATATACTCCATATCTTTTCCATATCTTCTAAAAGTACGTAGCTGTTCATGTGGATTGATTTTAAGTGCTGCATATATAATTTTGTTTATCATGTGTATTGATTTTGTTTGGTACTCTTCGTACAAAATTTTATTATTTTAGTTTTAGTTTCTCTCTATTATTTATAAAAAAGAACACGAATTATTGCCATGGAAAACTATAATAAACACGAACGTGATTCACGATGATAATAAATATTTAGTTGATTCATTAGATGCTCAGTCATACCTACCAGTATTAATATATTTTCCATTTGGTTTTGCGAAATATGTTTCAAACAACATTTGTTGTTGGGAGCTAGCTGATGGAAAGGATATCAATATTTGGAAGGACATGTGGATTCATGGGTGTCAGAATCTAGTCCCTTCTACTTACTGGTCTTCCAATATGGTTCATGTTTCTCAACTTATAGATCAAGATACTAAATCTTGAAAATTTAAGTATGCTTAACAATCTTTTTTCCAGCTGCAACAGTTGATCAGATACGTAGGATAATTAGGTGGACAAAAACTAGAAATGGTCAGTTCACAGTTAAATCTGCCTATAATACTCTTTTGGACGAGGCCTCAGCTAGTAACGCTAGTAGCAACACTAGATTTCCATGGAAAATATTATGGAGCACGAAACTGCCTCCTAAAGTTCTTCAATTACTTTGGATAATACTATAGGACTGTTTATCCACTAGAGACAAAATAGTCATGCATGTACACAATATAGATGACATTTGCCCTCTTTGTGGTAGAGAAAAAGAAAATGTTGAACATTTGTTTCTTCACTGCTTTGTTGTCCATAGAATTTGGTTTGCTATGGATGCTACTGTTCTTGCTAGTGTAGGCAATAAGAATTTGATTTCTTAGATTACTGATATGTTTGTCTCTAATAATTTTTGTGTTGATTCTGTGTAGGTGAGAATTAGATTTATAAGCTGCATTCTGTGGAATATATGGACACTCAGATGTTCCATAATCTTTGACAACATGCAGTTTAGACATGTTGAATTCATTCATTGTGTGAATTGTTTTATCTCTAACATAGAGAGAAATATAGGTCATGTACAAGCACCTAGTGTTAGTTCACTTTCAAACCCGAAATGGAAAGCACCTTCACAGGATGCTGTTAAAATAAATTTTGATGTATCCTTTGTAAGTAAGGATCTACCTATTGGAATGGGACTAATAGCTCGTAATTCTTCAGGGGAATTCCTTGGAACAAAAGGGACCACTGATATAACAGTATATGAGGAACAAGGGGAAGCAACTGCGGCAGTGGAAGCGATCAAATGGGCAGCTGGGAGGAATATTTATGTACTGCATTTGGAAGGTGATAACAAGAATGTAGTGGATGCTATTGATGGAAGGACTGGAGGGATTAAATGGACAATAAACAATGTTATTCTGGAATGCTTGAATTTACTTAGTGCTTTTAATAATTGGAAATGCTCTCATGTTAAAAGAGAAGCAAATAGTATAGATGATGATATTGCAAAATATATGCAAGAATCAACACAAACACTGAATGGAATGTTTGTCCTCCAGATTTTATCTTAAGTAAACTGGAGATAGACAATGTAACCATCTAAATCCATAAATAATTTTTTTTCCTATAAAAATAAAAAATATGTTTTAGACTGAAAGAGTAAAATGATACCGAATAAGAAATGGCATATACTAGAAGGGATTGTGCTTAATGAAGATCCAGATGCAATTGAATCATTGGCAGCAAAGGTCAGTTCTCAGTAAAATCAATTTATGATGCTCTTGCTACTACTGATTCTGATCAAGACCAATGGCATATATTTCAGTTTATTTGGGGTCAGAATTTACCTCTGAAAATTTGATGTTTTCTACGAATTTTTGTAATACCCCAATATTTGGGAGTGGTTGGCCGAATGGAATATAAGTAATTGTTTGTACTTTCATAACACCGAGGCATTTCCAGCACTATTGGTTCCAGAGTTAGCAGAAAACTCTGCAGCTAAGCGTGCTCGGGCGGGAGCAATTCATCCAGGGATAGGTGACCATTCGGAAAGTTTCTGTTGGATTACCGCAGCGATGCCCGTTGAAAACCCCACACAGTCGGGTATCCGCAGTGGCCAAGTGGGGACAGTATCGTTGGAGGGACGGGTCATTACAAATGGTATCAGAGTCGACGATGGTTCGCTTGTCGAGGGTGGGAGGGTACACTGGACAGGGTTGTTACAGGTGCTAGTCTCATGAGGAGCAGGGAACGTCAGAAATCTGAGCTTGAATATATATTTTAGAGCCGAGGGCGGCTCCAATTTAAGGTGGTAATATTGTAATACCCCAATATTCGGCATTGGTTTGCCGAATGGAATATAAGTAATGGTTTATCCTTTCATAACACCGAGGCTTTTTCTGCACAATTGGCTCCAGAGTTGGCAGAAAACTCTGCAGTTAAGCGTGCTCGGGCAGGGGAGCAATCCAAGGATGGGTAACCTCACAGGAATTTGCTGCTGGATGACCGCAGCGATGCCCGTTGAAAAACCCCACACTGCCGGATAACCGTAGTGGCTAAGTGGGGACAATATCGGTGGAGGGACGGGTCATTACAAATGGTATCAGAGCCGACGACGAGTCACCTGCCGAGGGTGGGAAGGAACGTTGGACGGGATTGGTCCAAGTACTTCTCCTGAGGGCAGGGAACGTCGGGTATTTGGGCTTGAATGTATTCTGGATCCAAGGACGGCTCCAATTTAAGTTGGTGGTATTGTAATACCCCGATATTCGGTAGTGCTTGGCTGAATGGAATATAAGTGATGGTTTTTCCTTTCGTAACACCGAGGCATTTTAGCACAATTGGTTCCAGAGTTGGCAGAAAACTCTGCAGTTGAGCGTGCTCGGGCGGGAACAATCCAGGGATGGGTGACCTCCCTAGAAGTTGTTGTTGGATGTGACCGCAGCGATGCCGGTTGAAGAATCCTACACTGTCGGATAACCGCAGTGGTTAAGTTGGGACAGTATCGGTGGAGGGACGGGTCATTATAAATGGTATCAGAGCCGACGACAGATCACTTGTCGAGGGTGGGAAGTTACGCTGGACGAGATTGGTCCAAGTACTTCTCATAAGGGGCAGGAAACGTCAGAAATATGGGTCTTGAATTTATATATATATATTCTAGAGCCGAGGATGGCTCCAATTTAAAGTGGTGTTATTGTAATACCCTGATATTCGGAGTGGTTGGCTGAATGGAATATAAGTAATGGTTCGTTTCATAACACTGAGGTTATAAGTAGTAGTGGCACTGTCCCCACTTAGCCACTGCGGTTATCCGGGAGTGTGGGGTTTTTTAGCGGGGATCGTTGCGGTTAAGGATGCACAGAAATCGGACCGAAACCGGTGAACCGCACCAGAACCGGAAAAAAGAACCGGAACCGGAGGAGGAAGTACAGGGAACAGGACTGAATATGAGAACCAGTGTAGACCGATACGGATACTCGGTTCGGGGGTACCTACTTGTACCGGCTTGAAAATTCCTGTTAATAGCAGCTGTTGATCATTGTTGATACATGAAAATAACCAACCCTAAAATAGATAGCCCCTTAACCTATTAAGGGTCCCTTTTAAATAGAGAAGACTAGGGGACTAAGCCTAACCCAACAAGGTTGGGAAAGTCCTAACCCATGAAAGAAGATATTAAACTAGCTGGCTTTGGCCCAAAGAAGAATGGAAAACCTCTTAGGGTTTGTTAATAACTTGAAAGAGAGGGAATGGTAGTTTAGTAATATATTAATCTTATTGACACTTATCCATAAAAGCGGAAAGGATAATTATTATAAAAGGGAAACCAAAGTATGCTTAGAGGACAAAACTAATCCACCGTTACTCTTCATAAACCTCTCTACACCTTGGGAGTACTTTCTGTGATTAGGGCTAGTTCCTCCTTCCCACGTTTTACCCTATCAACATTGTGACTATAGTGGGAGGTTCTTAGCCTGTTTTCCATCATAATACTCCCAAGTGCGATCCAGGAAGCATCAACGGGTGAAGCATTCCCGAATTTGGATAATGTTACTGTAAAGGATGTATAAGGAAAAAACGATGAAGAGATACGGATTGGAGCAGTGGTTACCATACCTATCGTGCAAGGCGCAGGAGTAGCTCAAAAGAAAGCAGAGACATCGAAAGGGAATATCATTGTTTAAGCAAGCGAATGGGATGTGTTCGAAATGCAAAAGGAGTTGGACGCGTCTATCAAGAGGCAACAATAATTATGTGGGATCCTGAAGCGAGCAAGGGAACATAACACGATAACTTCTAGAGTGGTCAGCGCAAAGAATAATGTTCAAGGAATGACAGAATACGCGATCGCAAAATATTTGGAGACTAATTACCGAGTGACAAAGCATGACGCCTATGACTCGCTAGGGACACCATACTCTGTGGAGGTTGCTGATTACTTATATCCCAAGGAGTATACATCGCCAAAATTCAAAACTTACGGAGAAAATGGGAATGCACGAGAACATGTGAGTCGTTTCTTATCAGCAATGAATGCCTATGCTCAAGACGAAACCCTTTGTATGCGGGAATTCCCGAAGTCACTGACGGACAATGCCTTTACCTGGTATGACAACTTAAAACCCGGAAGTGTCAGCTCGTGGCCCGATATGGTACAACATTTCTTGAAGAAATTTTATTTTGGTCAAAGGAGAGTTACAACGATAGATTTGGGAAGATGTACCCAAAGGGTAGGAGAAGAGATCGGGAAATATATTACTCATTTCCGAGGTTTCACACTTGAATTCCATGAGGATATCCCGGAGGAGCGCCTAGTAGAGATCTGCATTAGAGGAATGGACACAATTTTCCGGTTAAATTTAACAAATTTCAAATTTTAAACCTTTGTGGAGGTTGAAGAGGCTACATCCCGGATATCAGATTGTGCGGACGTTATGCACTTGGGAGAAGGCGGACATACCTGGAAACAACACTCTGTCAACGCTACATCCGCACCTGCTTTCAATGATCAAATACAAACAAATGAAAAGGGAAAGGGAGGAGTTGATTTTGGTTCTTACCGCGGGCAGTCTGGAAGAAGAGGAGGAAGAACGGACGGATGAAGGTCCAATATGCCACCTCCTTTACCATGTAATAAAGAACAGATAGTAGGACTTCTAGAACAATGGGTAACGAACAAGGAAGAGACTTTGCCGCCAGTATCCGCAGAACCTACTGCAGCGGATAAAATGCACGAACGATATTGCCACTACCACAGAAGAGTACATCATCCGACCGTGGAATGTTATTCCCTTCGTTATATTATCCAAAGAAAGTGATCCATAGGAAAATTGGAGATATGGGACCAGAGCATCAACAATGATCTGCTTCCCCAACACCAAGTCATGATAATTTCACATAGCCCTGTCGATGGAGAAACCTGGAGGCCCTAGGAGGATACAGAAGAGAAAGAAGAACGTGAAGCATCTGAGACGTCGATCTTCCCAGATAAAAACGGAGTTGCCAGTAAGTTTGCTCAAACTATCCTGGCTCAATAATTCTTCGATTCCTTAGGTTTTAGTGAAAACCAAATACGTGAAGCATCTAAATCCATAACAACGACTGCATTCGGAAAACCCTATGATCCGTTGCCTAAGGAAGCCATTGTCTTTTCGAATGAAGATATATGATACCCCGGAGAGCACCTTCGCCCTCTCTACCTAATAACTCTCATAAATAAACAGCCGCTTAAGCGAGCCGTTATAGATGGTGGAGCTTCACTTAACATGATTTCGTTACATACACTGGAGCTGTTGGGAGTGCCGCGGACAACAATAAAGATGTATGGAACAACTGTAAGAGTCTTCGGAGGACAAACCCAGACAACAATTGGGATAGTACATATGATGATGAAGATCGGACCCATCAGAGCGCTCACTCCTTTTGTGAATATCAATATTCTTCAAGGCACATGGCACGGTATTATTGGTCGAATACAGGATAACTATGTACCCTCGCTACACAGAGGAATCCGAGTAGAAGAAGACACCTTCGAAGATCTACTTTATCCCATCCCAAGACGGGATACCTCGACGGTCAAGATAAGAAAGTAAAGCCTAGTCTAGAGAAACGGCAGCAGGCAAAGGGACGGAAATAGATGACATATCCAATCAGCATTTAATGCTCACATGTCTTATCTACACGCCAAACGGAAGCGCGTGGAGAGAAAGGAGGTGGTAGATTCTGAGTGGTAGAGAATAGCGGTGAACGAAGGTCCAATCTGTACTGAGGCTGGGAGGTTCCCGAAGGAACGTGTGTCAGCTGAGGTGGCAGAGTTCGACTGGAGAGAATAAACGATGAACGAAGGTACCATTTGTACGAAAGGTATATCTGGGGACGATGGACCCAAAGACAACAAAGATATATCTGGAGCCGAAGGGACTATAAATACCAAGCTTCACCAACAAAATAGAGCCATTCAATTCCTAGGAGAAGAAGATATAGCCTTAAGATTATACCTCTTTAATGTTTAGAACTTAAGTATTTACTTCAACTTGAGTTCTCTCTATTACTTTGGGAAGAATTTAAGATCTTTGTAACCACCGAAACTTAATACAAACAATCACTCATTACCCCGTGGACATAGACTAAAGTCGAACCACGTAATCTCATGTGTCTCATGATAACTTAGTAGCATTTACATTATATTTGTGTTCTTTGTTATTATCGTGATCTTATATATCTTTTACAACTTAGCATTATCAGTTCGACGGAGGTATCATTACTACCTAGTATTCGATCCTCTGAGTTGTATACATTACGTAGACTATGTGAAAATTAGTAGCACACATTTCTATGTCCTAGAGGACGATACCATGTTCCATGTGTTGCTCGGAAGAGGATTTATTTTGAATCAAAAAGTGGTAGCATCTACGTATCATCAGTGTGTCAAAACTAATATTGGAGGAAAGCAGTACCGGATCCCAGCCATAAGCAACCCATTCGGACCAGAATAGGCTTACATGGCCGATGCAGTCTTCTACACACATTCGGTCCTGAACCAGGAAGAGCATCCGGAACACCTCAGACCACTCCTGAAATGGGAAAAATTCCAGTCGGAAGAGCAAATAAAAGAAAAGACCAAGTTAGTGTTCAACCCATCACGGATGGGACCCGCCTCTGGGAGCAAAAGGGTAATAACCGAAACTAAGAACATCCAGTTCAAGCGCTTCTGACGACCGAAAGGAGGGCATGTTTACCGCTCATAGCAATTAGCTGGGGAAGTCTCCCAGCGCCAACAACATTACAATATGTCATCAGTTGATGAAGAAATGACGGAGACAACCGCAGTAGCGGAAGAGTCACAAGAAGAAATGGAAACTTCAGAAGAAGAGATGATAAAGAAGTTACCCGAGGAAAAGGTAAAAGTCGATCCGGCACTTGATGGGTTAGAAGAATTAAACCTTGGTTTAGAGGACCATCCCCGTTGTGTACGCATAAGCAAACACTTGCAAGGAGAGGAAAGGGAGTGGATGATCAGGTTTCTCCATGAATATCAAGATGTGTTTGCGTTTACGTATGACGAAATGCCTGGCTTGGATATAAGCTTAGTCACGCACAACCTTAGTGTCTCACCTGAGTACAAGCCAGTTAAACAGCAAAGTCGTAACTTCTCGGAAAAGATAGAACTTTCCATCAAGGAAGAGGTCGATAACCTACTTAAGGACAAAATTTCAAGCCGATCCAACACCCCGTGTGGTTAGATAATATCGTGAGAGTACCTAAGAAGAATGGGAAGGTCCGGTGTTGCGTTGATTGTCGAGATTTGAATCGAGCATGTCCCAAAGATGATTTCACGGTGCCAAACATAGACGTAATGGTGAATAACACGTGCGGACATGATATGTTTTCTTTTATAGATGGGTTGAGCGGATATAATCAAGTGAGGATGTCCGCGGAGGATGCTCATAAAACAACCTTCCATATACCATACAGAAACTTTTATTATGTTGTGATGCCCTTTAGGCTGAAGAATGTCGGCGCAACCTATCAGCGGGAGATGGTAGCTATTTTTCACGACATGATGCATCAGATAATAGAAGTATACATAGATGATATATTGTGGTGAAGTCCAGGGCGCGAGAAGACCATCAAGATGTCATGAACCTTAGGTAGTTTCCTAGGTGGTTGCCCTTATCATTTCTTGTCTGCCTTAAGCCACATTCACATGCATGACGTGAATGTATTTGGCTAGCTTTATATTTGAACCATTCTTGTGGTTGTAAAAATATTGAATTATTTTGTAGTGAAATCTATTTTCCTCCACTCATTCTTCTTCTCTCTGCAATCTCTATATCTTCATCTTCTTCCTTCAATTTTCTTCTCTGCTACTGCTTCTTTTTTTCTATGTTATATTTCTCAACTATTCTAGTTCTTACTCTTCAATAATATCTATTCTGATAATATTACCCTGACTAGCTTGAACATTTGTAGTGAGTTCATTACAAGTGGTATCAGAGCAGTCGATTCTACGACTGCTTCCATGGAAAACAAAGCTGTGATCGATGAAATTAATAGAAAGATGAGCTCGCTAAATCACATAAGGGGTATAGTCAAAGACAAGATGAATTAGCTCTCAAACACGCAGATCTACTCAAGAAAGTGAATATGAACCATGAACAACCGTCATTAAGGTATCTTCAGTCCATTCGAGAGGTGTTTAGAGAATGCATAGATGAACAGGTGAGAGTCCCTATTGGAAACGTACCAACACCAGAAGGTTCTAATGGAGTCTTAGGATCTCGTCCTGGTGCGAACCATATGCCAAGAACCGGTGAGCTTAACGATTCTACTGGTCATACGAATAATTCTTATACACATAATAATGAACATCAATATCATCACTCAAAACCTAAAGCAGAGTTTCCAAAGTTTGATGGTTCTAATCCTAGATCTTGGATTCGGAAATGTAAAAAATATTTTCTTATACATTTTGTGGGAGAAGATCAAAAAGTTCACCTAGCTTCATTATATCTAGAAGGTAGAGCTGATGTGTGGTATCAAGATTATCAAGAAGGTAAACCTGAAGTTACCTGGGAGGAACTCATTATAGCTGTGAGTAACAGATTTCAAGAGTTAGGGCATTATGATATTGTTGGTGAATTTAACAAGTTATCTCAAGTGGGAACTGTGTTAGATTATCAAGAATTGTTTGAAGAACTCAAAAGCACTTATGCTGGCTAAGAATCGACATCTATCAGAAGAATACTTTACTTAGAGTTTCATAAGTGGCCTCAAGGAAGAATTGTGTATGCATGTGTTGATGTTTTCTCCAAAAACTCTAGCTCATGCTATTTACTTGGCTCGAATGCAAGAGGTGTTATTAAATCTTTCATCAAAGAAGAATAAAAACACAATTAAACCCTCATCTCCTTATGTCCAAAACTTCAATACCAACAAGAGTTTCTCTTCTCCTGTAATTAGTCCAACATTAACAAGAACTACCACAACCAATTCATCCAGTTCCCAATCATCAAATCCTCCAATTAGAAGATTGACATATGCTGAGATGAAAGCTAGAAGGGACAAAGGATTATGTTATAATTGTGATGAAGTTTTTTCTTCAGGACATAAGTGTGTTAAACAACAAATATACATGTTAGCTACAGAAGAGGATGATGCACACTTTCATCTGAAGAATCTCCATCTGACACAGTTCAATCTCCAGAATCTGAAGAAGGAGTAGAGATATTTGTTCATGCATTGTCAGGTAATGTTTCTCATAACACCATTAAGATTCAGGGAATCAGTAAGAAGAGAAAACTAACTATACTCATTGATAGTGGTAGTACACATAGTTTCTTAAACCTTGAAGATTCTAAATTGTGTGGAGTGTATATAAATCCAACTACAACTTTACATGTTGTTGTAGCGGATGGCAATAAGCTAGTCAGTGATGCTAAGTGCCCTGCATTTAGTTAGCAAATGCAAGGTCACCAATTCCAGTATGATTTGAGGTTCCTTAAACTTGGAGGTTGTGATATGGTTTTGGGGGTAGACTGGATGAAAGAAGTGATTCCTATAATTTTTGACTTCAAAAAGTTATCAGTCACTTTTACTAAAGAAGGTCAAAAGGTAGTTCTTCAAGAGACAATAGAAACAACTAAGTTGACACAGATTTCTGGCTCAACTTTACAAAAACTTCTCAAGAAAAACAAGCATGGCATTGTTGGTAATTTTTATTCTATCTCAGCTATTCAAGAAGATTCAAAAATTCCTCCTCCAATTTCTAATTTACTCAATGCTTACCCCAAAATCTTCAAGAAACCTACATCCCTGCCACCACAAAGAACTCATGATCATCATATCCCTCTTAAACCTTTATCTTCACCACCAAATCAGAGGCCATATAGGATACCTTATGTCCAAAAAGAAGTAGTATAGAAATTGGTTGAAGAAATGTTATCTGCAGGGGTAATTCAACCAAGTCATAGTTCATTTTCTTCTCCCATAATACTTGTAAAGAAGAAGGATGGCAGCTGAAGATTTTGTGTGGATTACAGGAAATTGAATGATATTACTGTCAAGGATAAGTATCCAATTCCAGTTATAGAAGAATTGTTAGATGAACTCAAAGGAGCAAAGGTTTTCAGTAAAATTGATCTCAGGGAAGGCTACCACCAAATTAGAGTTCATCCTGCAGATATTCATAAAATGCTTTCATATTTCACCAATGGCACTTTCAATTCTTGGTAATGCCCTTTGGATTGATCAATGCTCCAGCTTCTTTTCAGTCTCTCATGAATGATGTGTTTAAGCCACATTTGAGGAAGTTTATTCTAGTATTCTTTGATGATATTCTCATTTACAGTCCTGATATGGATACACATTTACATCATCTCAAAATAACTTTGTCACTCTTACAAGAACATTCACTCTTTGCTAAGATTAGCAAGTGTTCTTTTGGGCAGTCACAAATGGAATATTTGGGGCATGTTATTAGTACACAAGGAGTTGCAGCTGATCCATCAAAGATTGAGTGCATGCTTTAATGGCCAACTCCAAGTAAGATTAAGGCATTTAGAGGGTTTCTTGGATTAACAGAATATTATAGGAAGTTTGTGCAACACTATGGTCTGATTTAGCAAGCCTTTGAATGAATTACTTAAGAAGAATAACTTCCAATGAAACTCTGCATCAGCTCAATCAGCATTTGATCAGCTAAAGGTGGCCATGGAAACAACTCCAGTTCTAGCATTACCTGACTTCTCAAATCCCTTTGAATTAGAAATAGATGCTTCTGATGTAGGAGTGGGAGCAGTTCTCATGAAGGATAAGCAACCAATAGCTTATTTCAGTAAAAGCATGGGTGTCAGATACTTAGCTTACTCAACTTATGAAAAATAATTGCTTGCGATAGTATTGGAAGTTACTAAATGAATATCCTATCTGCTAGGGAATCACTTCAAAATATATACATATCATCAAAGTATTAAGTTTTTTATGGAGCAAAGGTTACATTCCATATTTCAACAGAAATGGTTATCCAAATTACGTGGTTATGAGTGTGAACTGGTACATAAGAAAGGAGCAGAGAATAGAGTTATAGATGCCTTGTCCAGAGTTCCTTCCCAATCATCTTCATCCTGCAATGCTATCTATGAAGTTCAACCAACTTGGTTAACTGAAGTAATTTCTAGTTATGAAGGAGATGAACATGCCAAGACTACTATGCAAAAGCTCCTTATTTCCACAGGCGGTGTACCTCATTATTCTTATTCTCAGGGAATACTCAAGTTTAAAGGGAGAACTTATGTGGGTTCCTCTGGTGAACTAAGAAGACAAATTATGGTTGTTGTTCATTCTTTTTCCATTGCAGGTCATTTTGGTACCCAAGCAAGTTACCATAGAGCAAAATCTTTCTTCTATTGGAGTAATATGAAGAAGGACATCTTTCAGTTTGTGGCAGAGTGTGACATTTGTCAACAACATAAAGGTTTTAATACATTGCCAGGTGAGTTATTACATCCATTACCAGTTCCAGATCAAGCATGGCAACACATTAGTATGGATTTCATCTCTGGGTTGCCTAAGTCTGAGGGTAGAGAAGTTATCATTTACAAAATGTTTCCAAAATGTTATGAGCCATCCATATACAGCTCAATTTGTTTCCAAAATGTTCCTTGATCACATTTACAAGCTCCATGGTCTTCCTCAAACCATTATATCTAACAGAGATAGTGTGTTCTTGAGCAGCTTTTTGCAGGAGTTATTCAAGAAGCTTGGTACTTCACTTCATCTTAGTACAGCATATCACCCTCAAACAGATGGTCAGACTGAGAGAGTTAATGCTTGCTTAGAGTCTTATTTTAGATGCATGACAATCTACAGACCAACCAAATGGTTAGCTGGTTGTCATTGGCAAAATGGTGGTTTAACTCCACTTATCACACTAGCTTGAAACTCAATCCATTTCAGGATCTCTATGGTTATTCCCCACCACAATATGGGTTGATTTATTATTCTCCAGCTATTAATGCTAAAGTGGATGATTACTTGCAGCACAGACAAGCTATGAATATTCTACTTAAATCCACCTTGGAAGAGGCACAACATAAAATGAAGCAACAAGCTGATAAGAACAGAAGTGAGAGGCAGTTTCAAATGGGAGATTGGGTTTATCTTAGGCTCCAACCCTACAGACAGTCTTCAGTTCAGTTAAGAAGGAACCTCAAGCTTGCTGCAAATTTTTTTGGGCCATATCATATCATAAGAAAGATAAGATAAGTAGATTACAAACTGAAATTGCCAGCATCTTCCAGAATCCATCATGTTTTTCATGTATCTCAGCTCAAGCTCAAGGTAGGACAAACTGTTACTCCTCAAACTGTCTTTCCAACTTTGGATAATGATGGATGCATGAAGATTTCTCCACTACACTCTGGGCTCTAGATTGGTTAAGCGTAACAAACAAACTGTATCTCAGGTGCTGGTACATTGGTCTCACTCCACTTCTGATGATGCTACTTGGAAGGACAAGGATGTTATGGAGCATAATTTTCCTCAGATGATCCTTGGGGACAAGGATCCTTTGGAGCAGTAGGCAGTTGTCATGAACCTTAGGTAGTTGCCTGGGTGGTTTCCCTTATCATTTCTTGTCTGCCTTAAGGCACATTCACATGCATGACGTGAATGTATTTGGCTAGATTTATATTTGCACCATTCTTGTGGTTGTAAGGACATGTGAATTATTTTGTAGTGAACTCTATTTTCCTTCACTCATTCTTCTACTTTCTACTTTCTGCAATCTTTAAATCTTCATATTCTTCCTTCAATCTTCTCCTATGCTACTGCTTATTCTTTTCTCTGCTATATTTCTCAACTATTCTAGTTCGTACTCTTCAATAATCTCTATTCTGATAATCTTACCATGACTAGATTGAATATTTGTAGTGAGTTCACCACACAAGACCACCTGAAGCGCGTTTTCGACGGATGCATGAAATACCACCTAAAGATGAACCCCCTCAAATGCCCTTTTGGCGTTACTTTCGGTAAGTTTTTAGGATTCGTTGTCACGAACAAGGGAATACAGATCGATCTAAGCAAGGTAGAAGCAATAACTACTATGACACCGCCTGGGAATGTGAAAGAACTACAAAATTTGATAGGAAGAATATCTTATGTCCGGAGGTTCATTCCAGGATTGGCCCAATTACTATCCGCTTTCTCACCATTACTGAAAAAGAACAAACCATACGAGTGGGGAGACGAGCAGGAGCGAGCCTTTCAGAAGCTTAAAGAATGTCTGATTAGTGCACGAGTTTACGATCACCCATTAAAGGCGATACCCTTTATCTGTACACAGCTTTTACTAACATGGCGGTCGGGGAACTGTTAGACCAATACCTCGACAATGATCATCTACGTCTGATTCATTACATCAGTAGAGGGTTTAGAGACGCGGAGTTCAGATACTCAAAAATAAAACAAGCATGTTTAGCGCTCATTTATGCCACGCATAAATTGCGATCGTATTTGCTTGCTCATGAGACCATAGTGGTAGCGACTACTAATCCGATTGCTTATCTAGCCACGAAACCAGTCTTGTTAACAGACCGATGGTTATTACAGCTATCCGAGTTTGAACTGAAATATCAACGGTCAAAAGGAGTCCGTGGGCAGGCGTTTGCGGATCTATTAGCTGCATTTCCGGGAACATATGTGATGGAAATAAGTGAGGAGATACCTAGAGAAGTCGCAGAATCTGAGGAAGAGGAACGATGGGCAATGTTTTTCGACGGATACTCATATGGTTCTCACGGAGGAACCAGTACAGTCTTTGAAACATCCAAGCGGGATTTATTGCCATTCCCATTTAAGTTAGATTGCGAGTGTAGTAATAACGTGGCAGAATATGAAGCATTAATCTTGGGGATGCGTATGGTGGAAGAACTTAATTTGGGAGCGATAGACGTAAAAGTAGACTTGAAGCTGGTCATAAGTCAAATATCAGGAGATTTCCAGGTAAAAGAAGCGCACTTAACCCCATATCGAGCGGAAGTCCAAGAACTGATGGCAAAGAGAGGGAGTACTGTTATCGAACATACGGGAAGAACCACTAATCGCCATGTCGACGCATTAGCCACTCCAGGAGCAAAAAAGTAATTGAATGAAGTATATGAAGGGACAATGGTAGTTAATAAAAGGACGTTGACGAGTGCGTGGAAAGAAGACGCGGTGTTTGAACAAAAAGATGACCGGAGAATAGGTTATATCGAGGAATTAACCAGAGAAGCGGACGAGCAGTTGTTTCCCATTAAGGTATTAAAACAATTCGTAATATTGCGAGGGGCGTTGTATTATCGAACACCTGGAGGAGCCTTATCACGCTGTGTAGGAAAAATAGAGGCACAAGAGATACTGAGTCGTGTTCATACAGAATCTTGCGGGAAGACAGGAGGAGTTCCGCTATACTGCCGTTTACGGAGGATGAGTCTATATTGGCCAAATATGTCGAAGTCGGATAATAGAACTTCAAGCAGCAGTAGTACAAGATAAATGTGAAGACTTCCAAGCGCCTCCACAACAAACAGAAGTATGTAGCATGGAAATAGAAGATTGGAGGCATCCATATATAGATTTCATTCAACATAAACATCTATCGGAAAATAGACAAGACACACTTAAGATTCAGCGGAAGGACGGGCGACTCTTTATAAATGAAGGGATTCTTTATAGAAAAATCTACGGAGATATAATATTGTGTTGTTTATCACAAGAAGAAGCGGAAGTAGTGATGTCTACATCTCATAATGCGTAGCATCAGGGTATGAGGAAGCGTTTCTTACAACGGTACGGAGGAGGCTTCTACTGGCCCACGATGGAATTTGATACAGCCGAGCATGTGAAGAAGTGCCAGTAATGCCAAAGCCACATACCATTAATCCGGGCCCCTCATACGTTGCTACACAATATCGTCAGTCCCTGGCCCTTCCATAGCTGGGGACTCGATATCATTGGGAAGATAAGTCTGATTTCGTCCGGACGACATAAGTATATCATCACCGCGACCGAGTATTCTTCAAAATGGGTAGAAGCCCATTTCTCTTCATGATTATTCCGGAGCCACCATCGCAACATTTATCAAAGAATATATCATATGTCGATTCGGCGCACCAATGATCATCCGCTCAGACAACGGTATTAAATTTCGTCAACCAAACTGTCAAAGAATTGCTAGATCAGTACGGTATTAAATTTCATACTTCGACTGTCTATTACCCTCAGGGGAACGGACGGTACATGATCATCACAGAAGCTGGCATGAACATCTACCACTCGCACTCTGGGCATACCGCATTTCTAAAAGAAGTTCAACTGGGGCTTCACCATATTCCTTGGTATATGGGTAGGATGCAATACTACCAGCAGAGATCGTTATTCCTTCAGTACGAGTAGCCATGGCTAGTCTCACCACTCCGGACGAGGTTAGTCGGTTCTCCCATCTTGGTACCTTGGAGGAGCGAAGAGCTAAAGCCGAAAGATTTGCGGACAAGTTTAAACAAAGGACAACAAGATACTATAACCAGAAGGTAAAGGAACAAACTTTCTCAGAAAACGATATAGTCATGAAGATTGCCCCGCACGTTCAACGAAATGCAAAGGCCGAAAAATTTGTCATGAACTGGGAAGGCCCCTACATGATTACCGAAGCTGCGAAAAGTTGATACTACTATCCCAAGCGGATGAGCGGATCCTGGATCAAGACCTCTTTCAATGGTAAATGGCTAAAAGCATATTATGCATAGTAACTAAATGTACGCCGGATGGCTGATTATTAGTAATATAAGTATTGTTATCTTAACTATGTGTCAAAATAAATAGCCTCGAGTCGGGCTAAGTTCCGTGCATGACCAATGAAGTGCACCAATAGCCCCGAGTCTGGCTAGGTTCAGTGCATGACCAATGAAGTGCACCAATAGCCCGAGTCTGACTACGTTCCGTGCATGACCAATGAAGTGCACCAATAGCCCCGAGTCTAGCTAGGTTCCGTGCATGACCAATGAAGTACACCAGTAGTCCCGAGTCTGGATAGGTTCCGTGCATGACCAATGAAGTGCACCAATAACCACGAGTCTGGCTAGGTTTCGTGCATGACCAATGAGGTGCATCAATAGCCCCGAATCTGGCTAGGTTCTGTGCATGACCAATGAAGTGCACCAATAGTCCCGAGTCCGGCTAAGTTTCGTGCATGATCGATGAAGTGCATTAATAGCCCCAAGTCTGGATAGGTTCCGCGCATGACCAATGAAATGCACTAATAGCCTCTAGTACGACTAGGCTATGAGAACAACCCATAAAAGGAGTATCATCCCCACTATGACTAGACTTTGTGCAATAAGATGCACGATAGCCTCAAGCATGGCAAGAATGAATAAAGCACTGAGTACGAGTATAGCTAGATTAAATAAAGCCATGCGCAATGATAAAGCATTAAGAGTCGATCCGGAGCAATAAGATCGATATATTCATTATCAAGATAGGTGAACGCGCTTGGGATAAATACACGGGAAGATAAAACAAAGTATTACATAGACAAAAACTTAATCAGATGCTTAAAATTTAAAGAAACGAGGTTAATACTTAACACGCACGTTTTAACCGTCCGCATGCAACAGCCAACTCATTTTCTTGATATTCCATCCGGGCACGAGCATCAGAAAATATTTCAGCTGCCTTGGCAGAGGCTACAACAGTCTTTACTGAAGGGCCGACCCGATAAGCACTCAGCCGATCCACATATAAATCCATTACGTGAAAGTACTGCGTCTGATTCGCCTCAAACGTATCCTCACATTCATGCACAAGTCGAGCATTCCCA
Source organism: Papaver somniferum (assembly GCF_003573695.1). Taxonomy (NCBI): domain Eukaryota; kingdom Viridiplantae; phylum Streptophyta; class Magnoliopsida; order Ranunculales; family Papaveraceae; genus Papaver; species Papaver somniferum. The sequence continues at coordinate 342,779 of NW_020632152.1, forward strand.
GCATCGGTGGCTTGTAACAATTCCATTTTTTGGTTTCTAAGGAACAAAGATAATGCATCAATTGATTCTTCCCGGACTTAGAATTATTCTCCTCTGATAACCACAACGCAGCATATATACAACAACAAAAAAAAAAAAAAAAGTTCAAGGCAGCGCGCGGAGCGCCCCATGAACTTCAGCAAGAGCCGCTTCAACAGATCTAACGGAACGATCTGCCTCAACATACTGGAAATGAGTAATCAAACGCTGCTCGCGGCAATAACCACTGGAAATGAGTAATCAAACGATCTCACAGAACGATCCGCCTCAACATACTCAAGCAGAGTCATATCAGGAAGTCCGCCTTCACTCTGAATTTTCATCACACGATGGTCCGCAGCCGATAAGCATTCATGCCAGCAAGAATTCTTGATATCAAACATATCATGCGCGATACACATTACTTCTAAAAGGTGATTTAGATACCTTACCTCCAAAACTAATTTCACTCGATTAACCATGAAACAAGATACAAGTGCTTAAGAATTACTTATTCTGATAAACCAAAATGATTCTTATATATAACTAAATCACACTATACCCGAAAAGTTTTTTACGAATTCCAAAAAAAAAAAAAAAAGGTGTGCATGACGACAATCCTATTAAGAACTCTCAGCTATAAATGAACGGCAACGCACAATATCTTGATCTAAATTCTGCATCATTAGGACCTGCCTGCTGAGCGATAAACGCACGGCAGTCAGCTATTGCTCGATCAATATCAGTCATCATAATTATCGAATCTTGGAATAATCTCTCGGCCTTATTTCGAGTAGAAATAGTATCATCTAGCACGCGCTGCACTTCTAGGGTCACTCGTCCGGATGCTCGCATCTTCTGAGCCATTAAGTACGTTTCATATTGTTCATCAAACTGTGCACGGGTGGCTGCTCTATTCGCCATCCTGACTTCTCTAAGCATTTCCACTTCAGCCTTCACCAATAACAAACGAGTTAATTCATAATCCTTCTCAAAAAGAATGACCAACGTTGGCACCGGAACCAACGCCAAAACATAACCATGTAAATGGCGAGTCATCTGCAACAATCACAATTTGCAACAAAACACTAAGGAAAATATGAAAGATACTAACTGAAGCACCCTGTCTACCTTATTTATAGAAATACAATACTAATACTACATTAACTGCTGCTCAACCATAATAATAAACAATAAATACAAGTAACTAGATAATAAAACATCTCGTAAAACCGAATAAAATAAAAAATAAAAGTCCAACCATTAAGAGTACTTGTCCAAACCGAACCCAAGAAAACAAAGAAAGAAGAAGTTATTGTTCAAAGACCACTCATAAAGCAAAAAATATTAATTAATGTCCAAAGCAGCAAGCTCCGCCCTCTTCTTGACAAGGCGCGCGTGCATTAACTTCCTTGGCAGCGGTCCGGGAAGCCCTTAACTCCGCAGTAGCTCGTCCAACATCCGCCATTAGCTGATCATACGCCATTTTTTTGATATCGGAAACATTGAGAAGACACCTGTATTCTTGATCTAGCTCTTCGATCTCCTGGGAAGCACATGACGCGCGTTGTGGCTCTCCCTCGTCACATCCAAAAAATCTTTCAGCCACTGAATCGGAAATTGTAGAAGTAGATACGTTTGGATAAGGCTGTCCCACCTCTTCAGCATAGCCGGATCGATAGGAGTCTCCTCCGTATGAGAAAGGCTATCCCCTCTATCCAACAAATCCTCATTGGCCACGATAAAAGCACTAGAAATAGCATCCCTTCATGAACGCACATGTGACCAAACTTCTCCACCATGCGCCGGTAATTAGCGGCTTTGCAGAAGAAACCCAGAGTCCGTGCACTAGCTCGAAGCGACCTTCAACATCAGCATCCTCCTCCTTGATAACACGAGGGTATTATAATTGAGGATCTTCCGGAGTAACCATCAGCTTAGCGTCAGCATCCACACCAAGCAAAACTTTGGGAATTTTTTTAGAAGACTTTTGCCTCTTTTCGTTAGCGATTCCGGACTCACTACCCTTGGCCGGTAAATTTGAGCCTCCCTCTTTACCCTGTACACCTCCTCGCTTTACCGTGTTCTGGAAAAGGGAAGAAGTAATGAATAAACATTCTAAAATGATAAATGAAATAATGATAAACGATAAATGACACGCGTACATACCAGATCATAGGTAGAAGGAAGATTAGCAGGAGAATGAACCGATTGATGGGAAGAAGAAGAAGAGCTCGATACAATTGGCTCCGGACGACCTAATAGGGAACAAAAGAAAAAGAGAAAGGAGAAAATAAAATACACATATAAGAAAGCATAAGGAATGGGGATGTATATATAGATCACAAGGCGCATTTAATAATTACAACAGAATATTTTGACCGGCACGTGTCAATGTCAAATCCCACCAAGGGCAGTATAAAATACTCACGAGACTTGGAAGACGATCTCTGATTTTCGGAACCACCTTTAGCCTCACTGCTATCCTGAGAATAATCATGAACATAGCGGTGCGACCCAGACTCGCTCACCGCGCCTAGCATATCAGAAGGAGTATGAAAAGGATGATTAGGATCCAGAACCGTCTTCAGAATTAAAGGACGGGTAAAGTGTAGAGTCATACTAGGAGAAATCACTTCAGGACCACTTTTACTGATTGACCGTCCTAGCTGACGTTCAACACGTTCAATAAACGAACTAGAGGAAGACGACCCCATTTTTGGAGCCTGTGGAGAAAACGTAGGAGAAGTATTAGCAGAGCGAGTGGAAGGTAATCGAGGAATAGGTAGCACACCAGCGTCTCGCTTCTTATTTTTAGCTAGACGATCATCCCTCCACTCATGTTGGGGTAGATTAATATATTCTCCAATATAAATACCCCTAGGTTTCCAACCAATAGGTGGGGAGCTCTAAAAGAACATGACACAAACCAATAAAAAAAATACTAAGGCAAATTCTACTAGAAGCAAAAAAAGAAAGGAAGAGAGAATACCTTAGCAGGCAGGGACTTGGTAAGAGGGATCTCCAACGGTTTCATCGCTGGAGGGCGCCTTCTATTCTTAGAGCCGGATAAAGGAGGTAAAGAGTCGCCTTCCTTATCCTTTTGAGGAGATTCCTCGCCCGGAAGAGGATCCCAACTGGTGATGAGCGGTTGAAGAGGACGACCCTTATTAATCGAAGAAATCATATAATTTTTGGTTATTTCGTCATTTAGTTTCACACAACCAGATGCATGAAGCTCCTTGAAATCCTCTTTAGTCAGAGCCGGAGGAGCATATGGATCCTTGACAAGAAGGTTTAGCACATTCCTATTAACACTATCATGGTACACACGCCACTCATTAGTAACACCCACTTTCCGCTGTGATAAGGGTTGGTAGAAATCAAAGTAACATTTCCGATCACTCATTCGAAGGCCATCCTTAAAGACAAAATGATTGAAACTTTTCCGGATATCCGGTTAATCAAATAAAGAAGGAGCGGAAGGATTATAAGGAACTCCCTGATCGAAGCCAAGCTGACGAGCAACACGGATAGTATTGTACGCCTCAGATGTGAACTTTCCGCGATGAAACCCGGTAAGGCGGCCCGTCAAGGTAGAAACAATGATATCGAAATCATCCGATGAAGGAACATCCACAGAAGATATCCATCGCTGGGACTCGATAACAAAATTATAATGTAGAGGACCAATTCGACCATCCTGGTAAGAGATAGGGTTGAACTCACCACCCTTTTCCATGAAATCTTTAAGCTTGGTTTTAGGAGGAAAACCCTTCTTGTGATAAAGAGCCATCCGAGGATAGACTGAGGTACTCTTTCTATCTGTTTGGAACCATCCTCCTAGGTAACTTCTTCTTGTGGCGAGAGCGCGAGGGGATTCAACTGAGGAGGCATGTACAAAGGAAAATGTTCCCAAGCCCATGCCTGGATAAGTTGGAGGGCAAGAAAGTTTCCACCTCATGAGATCCATCCACACAACGAATATCTCGCGCCAACAAATCCAAATGATGATACAGACCGCCCAGAAACATGGGAGCAAGAGAAAATGATACTCCACGATACATCAACACTTCCATAGGGATGAGCTCATTCTTGATAGTGTCCCGGGGACTGTTCTCAAACATGTCATGACATAACCAAAAGAGAAGAAAAGTTGCTAGTTCCGCTCGGTGTGATTCCCCTTCACGAGGAGGTACGCCAGTATGTTCGACGGAAAGCATGGGAGCCTAATACTTGATCCAACAAGATCGTATGAAGCGCGACACTGTCCAGACTTGGATTTCTGATTACCCTTTACTACCTCCACTTCCAACACATCGTCATATTCTTCAGCAACAACCGACCTTGAATGATCATTGATGGCAGACGCCATAATTTTGGGAGAAGATGAAACATTTATTGAAGGGCTATATGTAGTAGTCATAGCGGATTTGCCTTTCCTTTTGCTTCCTAGGTCCTCCTCTTCATCTGGAGCTTCAACTTTGACTTCACCAGGCAGCTGGAATGTTATGGAATTCGTCTTGGCCGAAATCAATTGGTCATGAAGGTCCTTGTCACTCGGATTCAAAGCTTTAAAAGTGCAACACCCATCGAAACTCGCTTTACCTTGAACTGGTAACCCAGTAAGAGCAACCACATCTTCCAAGATAGGAGTCGCCTCACCCCAAAAAATAAAAACGTATGAGGATCGATTCCCTAATGCGCACACAATCAAACCAAGCTATCATGATCTCGCTGGACATACCTAAACTTCGAATCGTTTATAGCAACCACTATACTTAGAGACAGAATAGTCCTTTTATGGTCGGAGTTGGAGAAGATATAATCCACCCACGGATCCCAGGCAGCAGGGGATTCGGCAGATGAATGAAGGATAATTGAAGGAAAAGTGCAGTAGTTTCCCCTATGAACTGCTAAGCGATGCATCTATTCTGAAGCGGTTATTGGAGGCACGTCCGCCTGAGGGCGTATAAGCCAACCCTCGGACGAAGAGGAAGGAAACTGATGAGGATTTAACATGCAAGAAATCCAGTTATCATCCTTTGGAAATAAAGTTGAACCGTCCTCCGCCGCAGGTGGCCGCAAGAGATATTTAAGTCGACGACTGTTCCTCATTTCGTCGAGTGAATAAGGTTATGATCTAGGGGTAGATCATGATCGGGCGATTCGTTAGCCATGTCGTGTGAGAGGAATGGAGAAGAAAGAGAGGAGATACAGTAAGCTAGATGAAGAATGAAGGGCGAGGTCTCCTTTATTTATAGGTGGGTAAATAAAGAGCAGTTACTGGACGAGTTAGTAACCGCAGCATCTCATGAGTCGTGGGTTTAAACCGCCTAGACCCACTAACTGCAACCATCAAGTTGTCATATCAACGCGTAACTGTTGACATGGTCTTTGACCAGTCAAACAATAAGGGACTAATGTTGATACATGAAAATAACCAACCCTAAAATAGATAGCCCCTTGACTTATTAAGGATCCCTTTTAAATTGATAAGACTAGGGGAACAGGCCTAACCCAACAAGGTTGGGAAAGTCCTAGCCGATGAAAGAGGATATTAAACTAGTTGGGCTTTGGCCCAAGGAAGAAAGGAAAACCTCTTAGGGTTTGTTAATAACTTGAAAGAGAGGGAATAGTAGTTTAGTAATATATTAATCTTATGGGTACTTATCCATAAGAAGGGATAGGAGAATTATTATAAAAGGGAAAATAAAGTATGCTTAGAGGACACAACTAATCCACCATTGATCTTCATAAACCTCTCTACACCTTGGGAGTACTTTATGTGATTAGGATTAGTTCCTCCTTCCCACATTTTACCATATAAACAATCATTATTTGAGAAATCAATATCAACCATCCATGCTAGGTTTGGAATAAGAGATAATAAGAAAATTATTGATTTGTTTGTTATTTTTATTTTCAGTTTTACTGCGGCGACTCTCACATCATCTTCTTCCCTTCTACAGGAGTTCTTCTTCTTCACTGCGGCAAATCTCACATCATCTTCTTTCCTTTTAATGGAGAGTCTCACACTTACCATGATCTTCTTTATTTCTACTTTATGCATCTTCTTCTGTTCTTCTTATTTGTTCACTTTTTCTGTACTGCTGGCTACGATTTTGTGAGGAAATAAAATGAGTAATCCACTACGGAGGATCTACCAGTACAACTACCACAAAGGAAGATTATCCTACGTGTGTAAAGATTATCGTCTTTTTTTTTTCATCTGATTTCTATCTTCATGATTAGGTTATGTGCTTGTTAGGGTTTTCATGAGCACATATCTTTCAATTTCAGCTAGGGTTTTAAGTTAATTATATCTATCTCAGTCAGGGTTTGAGCTAATTATATTAATTTCAATTTCAATTCCAGAATCTCCAATTTCTAATTGAAATTGTTTTCATTAATTTCAGATTCATAGATCTTAAGCTAATGATATAAAGTTTCACATGGTTAACAGGGAAGAATCAGATGGAGGAATAGTTGAAGAGTAATTGAAGATGGAGGAATAGTTGAAGAATTTATTTTTGTTTCAAAAACAATCGTGATTAATTGCTATGGTTTGATTAAAGGAAGAGATAATTTTTGTGCAATATGCAAATTAGTGTGATTATAATGATTTATGCAAATCAGTTTATGATGAATTTTGATATTTGTTCATTGTAATTTGATCTATTCAATTTGTCTGGAAACTCTATGATTTGAACTGTAAAGTTAGTTGTATCTATCAATGAAGATATAAGAAAAGAGATAGGGTAAAAACACGGTACCGGATTGAAACCGGCCAGTCTTACCGGTACAGGTCCAAGTTCAGGTACCACTCCTCAAAGTGAGGTACCGGTCCACACCAGGTACAGGTACCGGTTCCATTAGAAATCCGGACTGTACCGGCTCATGTGCAACCTTAGTTGTGGTCATCTGGAAACAACTTCCCGGGAGGCCACCCATCCCTGTATTGCTCCCGCCTGAGCACGCTTAACTGCAAAGTTTTCTTCCAACTCTGGAGCCAATCATGCTGAAAAGGCCTAGGTATAGTGTAGATGTTCCTTATCTTTTGTCAGGCCAGTATCTGACATAACAACCCAGCATACTCTCCCACCCGAGCACAAGTGGCAAGTACCTAGTTGTATCCCAACTAACACCGATACGGTTAACTGGGTATCCCTAGTTGTATCCCGAGCACAAGTGGCACTTCCCTTGTTGTATCCCTAGTTGTAATCCGAGCACAAGTGGCACGTCCCTAGTGTAGATGTTCCTTACCTCTTCTCTAGAGGTCACCCATCTTGTGACTACTCCCGGCAGAGCACTCTTAACTGGGAAGTTTTTTCCACAACTCAGTCAATTTAACCCATCAGGCCTCCGTGTTAGGAAACGATGAACCATTAATTATATTCCATTCGACCAACCACTGTCGAATATCGGGGTATTAAAATACCACCACCTTAAATTGAGATCATCTTCGGCTCTGGAATATTTATATAATCTCAGATCTCCGACGTTCCCTGCCCATGATGAGAAGCACCTGACCAACCCCGTCCAGTGCACCTTCCCACCCGCAGGTGAAAATCCCATGGTACATAGACATAATGATTAAGACCAATACTCATGGAGTAACCGGAGTACATATGAAAATCCCATGTGTGTGCTTCATTTGCAGAGATTCAAAAAGTACATTTGTGATGGCATTAGCACAAACTTAATGTATTATCACTTCCCTAATAGTTGAGACGTGGGTCGTGCTCTATCCAACTAATACGAAAGGAATTGGCCAAAAAATCTATTCGAAACGGATTTTGATACCTCCTTGCTTCATAATCGCTCCTTCTGAACCACCATGGTACATAGACAAAATGATTAAGATAATTAAGCAAAGAATGCACCAAGTTTCACATTGCTTTATACAATACAACTATATAGAAGGAAACAAGACAACAAACGGTCTGGCCAATTATGCAACAGATTACAATCAGGAGGAAAATATTTCGACAACAATATGGGATTGTATGACCCCATCCTTTCTTAATCAAATTCTATTATGGTTGATTTGGATGCAAAATTTTAAAGGTGGGATTTATGGGTCCAGGGGCCTTGGCGGAATTATGTTTTCCTAGGTACGTTTGGTTACCCGAATCTGCTGGAACACATTTCCCACGGGAATTACTTTTCCATCCTTACTTTTCCACTGTCGAATATTGTGGTATTACAATACCACCACCTTAAATTGGGGTCATCTTAAGCTCTGGAATATATACAATCCCAGATCTCCGACGTTCCATGCCCATGATGAGAAGCACCTGGACCAACCCCGTCCAGCGTACCTTCCCACCCTCGACAGGTGAAAATCGCATGGTACATAGAGAGAATGATTAAGACCAATATTGATGGAGCGACCAGAGTACATATGAAAATCGCATGTGTGTGCTTCATTTGAAGAGATTCAAAAAGGACATTTATGATGGCATTAACACAAACTTTATGTATTATCACTTCCCTAATAGTTGAGACTTGGGTCTTGCTCAGGGAATCCAACTGCATACGAAAGGAATTGCCCAAAAATCTATTCGAAATTGATTTTGAAACCTCCTCGCTTCATAATCGCTCCTTCTGAACCACCATAGTAGATAGACAGAATGATTAACATAATTAAACAAAGAATGCACCAAGTTTCTCATTTCCTTATACAATACAACTATACAGAAGGAAACAAGACAACAAACAGTCTTTCCAATTATGCAACAGATTACAATCAGGCGGAAAATCTTTCGACAAAATATGGGATTGTAGGACCCCATCCTTTCTTAATCAAATTGTATAATGGTCGAGCTGGATGCAAAATTTTAAAGGTGGGATTTATGGGTCCAGGGGACTCGGCGGAATTATGTTTTCCTAGGTAAATACCAGAATCCGCTGGAACACGTTTCCCACAAGAATTACTTTTCCATCCTTACTTTTCCACTATCGAATATCGGGGTATTACAATACCACCACCTTAAATTGGGGTCATCTTCGGCTCTGGAATATATATACAATCCCAGATCTCCGACGTTCCCTGCCCATGATGAGAAACACCTGGACCAACCCCGTCCAGCGTACCTTCCCACCCTCGGCAGGTGAAAATCGCATGGTACATAGACAGAATGATTAAGACCAATACTGATGGAGCGACCAGAGTACATATGAAAATCGCATGCGTATGCTTCATTTCCAGAGATTCAAAAAGGAAATTTGTGATGGCATTAACATAAACTTTATGTATTATCATTTCCCTAATAGTTGAGACGTGGGTCGTCCTCATGGAATCCAACTGCATACTAAAGGAATTGGCCAAAAAATCTATTCGAAACGGATTTTGAAACCTCCTCAGTTCATAATCGCTCCTTCTAAACCACCATAGTACATAGACAGAATGATTAACATAATTAAGAAAAAAATACACCAAGTTTCACATTGCCTTATACAATACAACTATATAGAAGGAAACAAGACACCAAACGGTCTGGCCAATTATGCAACAGATTACAATCAGGCGGAAAATCTTTCGACAACAATATGGGATTGTATGACCCCATCCTTCCTTAATCAAATTTTATTATGGTCGATTTGGATGCAAAATTTCAAAGGTGGGATTTATGGGTCCAGGGGCCTTGGCGGAATTATGTTTTCCTAGGTACGTTTGGTCACCCTAATCTGCTGGAACACATTTCCCACGTGAATTACTTTTCCATCCTTGATTTTCCACTGTCGAATATTGGGGTATTACAATACCACCACCTTAAAATGGGGTCATCTTCAGCTCTGGAATATATACAATCCAAGATCTCCGACGTTCCATGTCCATGATGAGAAGCACCTGGACCAACCCCGTCTAGCGTACCTTCCCACCCTCGGCAGGTGAAAATCGCATGGTACATAGACAGAATGATTAAGACCAATACTGATGGAGCGGCCAGAGTACTTATGAAAATCGCATGCGTTTGCTTCGTTATAAGAGATTCAAAAAGGACATTTTGTTATGTTATCGATGTTTTAGGAATATTCTAGAGTATTCTAGAATCGTCTAGGTGTTTCCTTAATTTAGTATAGCTAGAGGTTTCCTAATTTAGTTAAACTCAAGGTTCCCTTTTGTAGCTATGTTTAGGTTTCCTAGTATAACTCATATACTTGGAAGACAAGTTTATAACCTATACAAATAGGTGTACAAGTTTTAAAGGAAAACACACAGCACAATTAAGAGAAGAGTTCTCATAACTAGAGAATTTTAAGGTTTAGAACGTTTGGTTCATAGAGAATTGTTTAGGGTTTGTGAACAGCATCCTTCTGGTCATAGTTGTGGTTTATTCTCTGTAATTCGTTCTATAATAAGAGTTGATCGTAGTCGTTTGTGGGCGTAGGCATATTGCCGAACCACGTTAAATCTTGTGTCTTTCTTTGTTTCGTTTAGTGCATCTTATTTCTGTTTTCTTTAGTTCTACGTTGATCCAAAGAACTATTAGTGTCTTGTGAGGTTAATCCTAAGGCATTAATCCTAACAAGAGGAGTGGTGCGGTGAGCGTGGAGAGGATCATAGTTGGAAGTGAGGATGTCTAGTTCTACATCAATTAGAAGTTTTTCGAAGGTGCATGGATTTGATATTATCAAACTCAACGGGAAGAATAATTTTACATCATGGCAAACTGATGTTAAAGATATTCTTGTTAGTATGAAACAAATCAAAGCGATCAAGGACAAACCAGCAGCGTTACCAAAGGAATTGAGCGATAACAAGTGGGATGACCTTGTTTTGGAGGCGTGTTCAACTATTCAGTTATGTTTGTCAAGGGAGATCACTCATAATTTTTCGAGTGAAACCTCTGCAAAGGTGTTGTAGGATAAGTTAGAGAAGCTCTACTTGCAAAAGGATTTGACTTCGGAGCTTTACTTGAAGCGCATGCTTCATGCCTTTCGGATGGCTTCAGGTAAGCCTATGGTTGATCATATTAACGAGTTTAATAAGATCTGTTCTGATTTATCTAACATCAGTGTGACTATTTCTGATACGGATAAATCTATGATATTATTATGTTCTTTGCCTCCATCGTATGATGCTTTCGTTGACTACTTGATGAGTGTGAAAACCTAAGGAGACAATAAGTTGGTTTTCGATGATGTGGTCGCTGCTTTACAAGCTAAGGCATTAAGGAAACAAGAGTTAAGCGATGAAGCACAAGCCGAGGGTTTGTTTGTTGATAGAGGAAAGAATAGTAATAAGAAGCAGAAGTCGAAGAATCGTTTCAAGAAGAACGATATTGAGTGTTATTATTGTCGTAAAACTGGTCATATTGGGGCTGATTGTCTCAATCTTAAGACAAGAGATGAGAAACGTGAGAAATCAGATTCGAATAATGTTGTTGTTTCGGTTGCGGAAGGCAGTTTTAGAAGACCCAATGTGTGGTTTTGATGAGGAAGGGTTAACCATTACATCAAAGAGTTATCTCAATGATGGTTGGATGCTTGATTCCGATTCTTCGTATCATATGTGTCCTTCAAAGGATTGTTTCACTACTTATAGAGAGGTGAATGGTGGTACTGTTATGACGGGAAATTCTAATGCCTTCAAAACAGTTGGAGTTGGTACGGTACAGGTTCGCTCGCATGGTGTTATCACAACACTTTCAGAGGTTAGACATGTTCCAGATTTGAGGAAGAGTTTGATTTCGTTAGGAGTATTTGAATCACTTGGATACAAGTATGTTGCTAAATATGGATTCTTGAAGGTATACTACGACGGTAGTTTGAAGATGACCGGTGAAATACATGGTAATTTATATTTCTTACAAGGAGATATAGTTTGTGGCGGAGATATGGTTTCTCAATCAATTGATGAGAAACAGGTGGAGTCAACACGTTTATGGCATATGCGTCTTGGGCATATGAGTGAGAAAGGTATGTTCGTGTTGAGTAGTAAAGGCTTGCTTGGAGGTGAAAAGACTTGCAAGCTTGATTTCTGTGAGCATTGTATCTTCGGGAACCAATGTAGGAGCATTTTTGGTACCGTTGTACATCAAACGCAGGGTATGTTAGATTACATCCATTCGGATGTTTGGGGTCCCTCTCATACAGTTTCTAAGGGAGGTGCTAGGTGGTTTGTGACCTTTATTGATTACTTTTCGAGGAGAGTTTGGCTTTACACCATGAAGCATAAAAATGAAGTCACCGAGGTGTTTAAGAAGTGGAAGACCATGGTAGAGAAACAACTTGGTCGTGTGATTAAGAAGATACGTTGTGTTAATGGCGGTGAATACATCGAAGACACATTGAAGGAGTTTTGTGAGGAACAAGGTATCATTAGGAACTTCACAGTCAAGGGTACACCACAGCAAAATGGAGTAGCAGAAAGAATGAATCGAACGTTACTTGAGAGAGCACGGTGCATGTTGTCAAACGCAAGTTTAGGCAAGATTTGGTGGGTTGAAACAGTTAATACGGCGTGCTATTTAGTGAATCGATCACCTCAACATCTATTAAGTGTAAGTCACCTATGGAGGTATGGACCGGTAATCCCGTCAATTATACTAATTTGAAGGTGTTTGGTTGTCCAGCCTATTTTCATGTGAAAGAAGATAAGTTGGGTGTTAGGGCTAAGAAAGCAATTTTCTTAGGTTATCCATTAGGTGTTAAGGGGTATCGGCTATGGTGCCCAGAACTGAATAAGTTTATTATCAGTCGTGATGTGACCTTTAATGAGAAAGCGATGCTTGATTTGAAGAAGTTCATTGATTGGGACTCTCAAATTTAAAGTGAGAGTAGTAGAGGTGTTGAAGATGATTCGGTGCATGTGGAGCAAAGGGTTCCTAGTTCATCTACTATAGAAGAAGAAAAAGAAACCCTTGTAGAAGATGAAGTTGAGTTTGAGGTTCCTAGTGAGGAATCTACACATCAACAAGTTGAGAATATTTCGTCCTTGACGTCTCAACGTGAGAGACGTTCACCAGTCCGTTATGGTTTTGATGAGTTTGCATCTTATGCATTCTCTGTTTTTGAGGATGAGCCGTTTACCTTTGAGGAGGCAATGGGTAATAATCATGCCGTTGAGTGGAAAACTACCATGGATGAGGATATGAAGTCTCTTCACAAGAATCGCACTTGGGAGCTTGTTAAGTTGCTAAGGGTCGATAGAAGATTGGGTGCAAGTGGGTCTATACGGTAAAGGATGGAATTCCAGATTCCAAGGGTGTCGTTAGTAGTGTACGATACAAAGCAAGGTTAGTAGCTAAGGGATATGAACAAAGGGAATGTGTGGATTATAATGAAGTTTTCTCTCCGGTAGTTAAACACACTTCTATCCGAGTCCTTTTAGCATTTGTGGCGCAGTTTGACTTAGAGCTCGAGCAATTGGATGTCAAAATAGCATTCTTTCATGGAAATTTGGAGGAAGACATTTATATGTCACATCCCATTGGTTTTGAAGTTGCTGGTAAGGAAGATTATGTGTGTCGACTTGAGAAAGTATTGTATGGTTTGAAGTAATCGCCAAGATAATGGTACAAGAGGTTTGATACATTTATGTTGCAGGAAAAGTATACTCGTAGTAAATACGATCAGTGTGTGTACTTTAAGAAGGTTCCAGATGGAAGTTTTGTTTATCTTTTAATCTATGTGGATGACATGCTCATAGCTGCAAAGAGCAAGTCAGAAATTGATGTTTTAAAGAAACAATTGAGTTTAGAGTTTGGGATGAAGGATTTGAGTCCATCTAAGAATATTTTCGGGTATGGAGATTACTCGAGACAGATCTAAGGGAAAGTTATGTATTACTCAGAAATCCTATCTTGAGAAGGTTCTTCATCGCTTTGGAATGCATAACTCCAAAGCTATTAGTGTTCCAATTCCGCCTACAGTTAAGTTATCAAAACAGTTGTGTCCTACTACAACTGAGGAGAAAGAGTTTATGTCAAATGTTCCCTATGCTAATGCAGTAGATTCTTTGATATATGTTATGGTTTGTACTCGTCCGGATATTTCACAGGCAGTTGGTTTAGTTAGTCGTTATATGGCTAATCCTGGAAGAGCACATTGGTAAGCGGTGAAGGGAATTTTGAGATATCTTCAAGGGACCTTGGATATTGGTTTAGTGTTTGAGAAGGAGCAGAATTTGAAGGTCTGTGGATTTGTTGATTCTGATTATGCGGGTGATAGGGATAAGTGTCGTTCTCAGGGTATTGTTTTACATTGAGTGGAGGACCTATCAGTTGGAGGTCTATGTTACAACCAATCGTAGCTTTGTCTACTACGGAGGAAGAGTATATTGCTGTGACGGAGGCTGTCAAGGAAGCGTTATGGCTTCGTGGTTTAGTTAAAGACTTGGGGATTATACAACGGAGTATTTTTGTAAATTGTGATAGTCAGAGTGCTATTCATTTAGCTAAGAACCAAGTTTATCATGCACGCACCAAGTATATTGATGTTCGTTATCATAAGGTACGAGAAGTTGTTGATGACGGATTAATACCACTATTGAAGATTGATACTGAAGATAATCCAGCAGACATGTTGACGAAAGTTGTTCCGAAGGTCAAGTTTGAGAGGTGTCTCAGCTTAATCGATACTTCTCGTTGTTGAGGCCCTAGGGGCATTTGCGGCTACGGTTAACTTGAGAAGATCAAGCTCAGTTTGGTAGAAACATCGGCAAGGTGGAGAATTGTTATGTTGTCGATGTTTTAGGAAGATTTTAGAGTATTCTAGAATCATCTAGGTGTTTCCTTAATTTAGTACAGCTAGAGGTTTCCTAATTTAGTTAAACTCAAGGTTTCCTTTTGTAGCTATGTTTAGGTTTCCTAGTATAACTCATATACTTGGAAGACATGTTTCTAACCTATACAAATAGGTGTACAAGTTTTAAGGGAAAACACACAGCACAATTCAGAGAAGAGTTCTCATAACTAGATAATTTTAGGGTTTAGAACGTTTGGTTCATAGAGAATTATTTAGGGTTTGTGAACAACATCCTGCTGGTCATAGTTGTGGTTTATTCTCTGTAATTCGTTTTATAATAAGAGTTGATCGTAGTCGTTTGTGGACGGAGGCATATTTCCGAACCACGTTAAATCTTGTGTCTTTCTTTGTTTCGTTTAGTGCATGGTTTTCTTTAGTTCTACGTTGATCCAAAGAACTATTAGTGTCTTGTTAGGTTAATCCTAAGGCATTAATCCTAATACATTTGTGATGGAATTAGCACAAACTTTATGTATTATCACTTCCCTAATAGTTGAGACGTGGGTCTTGCTCATGGAATCTAACTGCATATGAAAGGAATTGACCAAAAATCTATTCGAAACTGATTTTGAAACCTCCTCGCTTCATAATCGCTCCTTTTGAACCACCATAGTACATATACAGAATGATTAAGATAACTAAGCAAAGAATGCACAAAATTTCACATTTCCTTATACAATACAACTATATAGAAGGAAACAAGACAACAAACGATCTTGCCAATTACGCAACAAATTACAATCTGGCGGAAAATCTTTCGACAACAATATGGGATTGTATGACCCCATCATTTCTTAATGAAACTGTATTATGGTCGATTTGGATGTAAAATTTTAAAGGTTGGATTTATGGGTCCAGGGGACTTGGCGGAATTATGTTTTCCTAGGTACGTTTGGTTATCCGAATCCTCTGGAACACGTTTCCCACGATAATTACTTTTCCAGCAAATCCTCCCCAGGGAAACTCACCAAGGGACTGGCGGAACCACCTTTTTTTTAATCCTAAAATTCATGCTACCCCGTTTAAAATTCATGCTACCCCGTTTAAAAAAAATAAAATAACTTTATCATTTTAACTTAAAAATTGGCCAAATTGAAAAAATGATAGTATTTTTTTTTAAAGACGGAGGGAGTACAATTTTAAGATGGGTATATTAATTATATGTCCTTCCTTTTCAAACCCAACAAATATATCCTTATTCAACAATAAATATGTCCCTATTTTTTTATAACCTTATCCATTTAATATTACATTACCTTAATACCCTCACCCATGTAATATTTTTCTTTATTTCAAAATGGAACAAATTTCTTCCTCTACCACTTCACCACCACCACTAACATTCAACTACCATTCCACCACCACCGTTCAACAACCACCACCTACCAACCGCCACCACCACCAATATTCCACCACGACTCCTTCACCACCACCATTACACCACCACTAGTCCGTCGCCGCCACCACCACTAGTCCGCCGCCGCTGCTGCCGCCGCCACCGTCGTCGTCGTCGCCACAACTGGTTCAGATATTTTTGTATCAACAACAATAGTTGATCCATTTTAGTTGGATCAACAATGGATGTTTATCCATTTCAGTTGGATCAACAGTGGATGTTTATCCATGATGATGGGTTAACAGTAAGTGGCATAAAACTGAAATTGATAATTTCATAGTAGAAGTTTATCCATTTTAGTTGGATCAACAATGGATGTTTATCCATGTTGATGGAAAAATGCTACCATTTCATCAGCTGCAGTTTCAGATCCACCAACAAAACCATCAACCACCATTAATAATCCATATCATCAACCACCACCACCGTCGCCGCCGACACCGTCGGTTCAGATAATTTTGTATCAACAACAATAGTTTATCCATTTCAGTTGGATCAATAGTGGATGGTTATCCATGATGATATATCAACATTAAGTGGCATAAAACTGAAATTGATGCATTTCAGTTGGATCAACAGTAGAAGTTTATCCATTGCAGTTGGATCAACAATACAAGTTTATCTATTTTAGTTGGATCAACAATGGATGTTTATCCATGCTGATGGAAAATTGCTACCATTTCACCAGCTGCAGTTTCAGATCGACCAACAAAACCATCAACCACCATTTATAATCCATAGCAGCAACCGTCACTGTTTTCTATGAATCTTCAACACCAATTCGAACCACCACCACCGTCGCCACCAGAACTACCACCGCCGCTACCATTATCATCCTTACTTCTCTCTTCATAATTCTATATTCCATGTAATTCCTACACATTCATCTATTCATTTTAATCACAATTAATCCATTAGAAGCAACAACAACTTCAGATTCGAAGACACCCATTACTTCTCAGCAACAACAAGTTCATTATCTCCAACATATCCTATTGATTCACACAACATAACCATTTCGAAATCAATTTTATCGCAGCAGCTCTCAGATCCCCATTTCTTAATCGAATCGAACCACCAAATCGTACGCAAACGTTGCTTAAAACTTGATTTCAAAACATAAAAAATCAGATCTCGTTTTCTTTGGGTATGATTTTAAAAATCGATTATAGAAGAAGAAGAAGGTTTCATATGTTGCTGATACATCTCGATTGTCGGCGGCGAAGGTAGGAGAATTTGCAGAGGTGGTGACGATGGAGATGCTGGTGGTGGTGGTGGAGCAATGGAGGGTTCGCTGCTAAATGAAGAAGAAGAAGAAGTAAGTAGGGATAGACTTAGATAAAAACAATAGATAAGAGGGAAAATTTGGAAGAAATAAAAACCTTATTGGACCTCTGATGGGCTTAGTGATGAAGAAGGACATATTTATTGTGTGATAAGGATATTTGTATAGACCATCAAAAGTAGGGACACATATTCAATTACCACTTTTAAGATTCTAAGGTTTATGCCAAACATTATATGGTCCTTCAAACAAACAAACTCTATAAATTCTCGTTATTTTAACTGATTTACCAAATACACAAGGATTTGCATGAATCCTGAAATTTGGAATCCAATAAGGCTGTCAATGAATCCAGGTCCTCCTGAATAACACTGGATTCATACCTTCCTTATAAAAGTTGGGTCCGGTTCTTTAATTTGTGTACTCAAAACTGGACCCGAATCTACCAGGCCGGTTTCTGAGTAATGGGTACCAATTGACAGCTCTGGGCCATTATATGTAGCTGTCTTTATCATTTCACCATTGGGCCTAAGTTACAAGTCACACTCTTACACTCTTCTTCTATTTCACTTTACTCTTTTCCCTTCGCACAGAGAGAGAGCAAGACTCAGAAATCAGTGAGAAGAGAGAGATTGAGTGAATCATTGAATCGGAAACATGCCTTGCTTGAATGTATCAACGAACGTGAAATTGGAAGGGGTGAACACTTCTCCGATCCTCTCTGAAATCTCTAAAGCTGTTGCCAACATCATTGGTAAACCTGAAGCTGTAAGCTCCTATTAAACCCTAATTTATTTCTTGCTTTTCTCAGCTTTTCCTAAAACCCCTTCCAATTTATTGTATTAGCAGGTTTTGGTCTCCATAAAACCCTAATTGTATAACACCCTTTAGTAGGCTTCAATTTAGTTTATAATTCAACATTTCCAGTATTGGCTCAATTGAAACTATCATCATTTTGAAACTATCATCATTTTCCTCATGATCGATGATACTTAAATGTGTGATTTGTGTTTGCTTCTTGATAATTTGGCTATACCAATGCTTACTGTGGAAGCTGAGACGCTGAATTCAGGATAAAAAGATGCATGTCTTAGAGGTTGATTTCTGGATCACCTGGTGTATCTAGGTGTTCTAATAGTGTTGATAACTGGTTAGGTGCCTGTAGCTGTAGTTAATTTGATCTTCATATGGGTAATTTTTATTTTGATAACCTATGAGGAATGTTAATATGGTGAATTTGTGTATCCCTTCTAATACTCGGTTGGAAATTGGAGATATTAACATCTGCGACAGGGAGGGGTAATATACAGGACTTTTGAGTTTCTAGGCAGTATATTGGACACCGTAGGGGTAATACACATCCAGTGTTAATATTGTGTTGTTGATTATTTGCCAGTTATGCTTATTTGGATACGTAGGCGTAGGAAATCTGTGTATCAAATGATAGCTGTAAGCATGTGGCCTTTATATGAGAAAACTGATATTCATCACTTTTTTCTCCTTGCTATCCGGGGTGGGCATCGCTCTCATCCTTGAATCCTGGCATTAACCTCAAGGGTTCACTAATCCCTAGACATAGGGTTTATTAATGCGTGCCACATGGGTTTGGGAGGAGAAAAGGTAGAGGAATAGCATTGTTCTTGTATGTTGATTATGGTATGAATTTTCATTGTCCAAGCTTTTATTGGATATAACATTTGGATATGCCAAAAAATTGCCAGTAATGAGCAAGAAAATTAAAATCGGTTATCATTCGGTTATCGATTACAACTAGAGAAAACCAACACAAAGGAAGTCATATTAAGATTTGGTACGGAATCTGAATAAATACCAGCAACCTTTATGGGTGGGTCTTAGATTGGCTCTTGAAATCAATGTCCAGATCCTCATAAGTGCAATTTAGTAATTTACCTTTACCAACGGAATTATTGTATCACGTAGTATCAGTACGAGTGAAATTTGAGTTGTTTTACTTTCTAGGGTCCTATTGAAGTACTATAGAAGAAAGTGGAAGTTATGAACTGTAGGGATGCTTGTTTGGGCTATACGTGTATGGCCTATTTTGAGATAGCAATGAATGATGCGATATCTATGTGCATAATTAGCATTTTTTTTCTTTTGTTTAATATTATCTTACATCATTGTGAGTTTCTTTGACTTTCTGTGGTAGTATTAGATTATGGGGGTTTCTTTCTACAACAAGGTAAACTTCTGTTACAAATTTGGATGACGATGCCTGTGAAATCACTATTAGTGTAATTTAACCAGACCAGGCAAATATTTGTCTCATGGAGTATTGGTATCAGTTCGAGCTGTTTTTATACTTGTGATGATTCTACTGAAAATTCATAGCAAAATGAACTTAGTCAACCATGCATCATTCACCAAGTCCCAAGGCCGAATCAGTTTGCTTCTTAATTATTTGGCTATACCAACAGTTACTGTGGAAGCTGAGACTCCAAAACATAGGATAAAAAAAGATGCATGTCTTAGAGGTTGGATGCTGAGACAGCTGGTGTATCTAGGTGTTCCAGTAATGTTGATAATTGGTTATAGGGCTGATGTTTGGTGCCTATAACAGCAGGTTATTTATACCTACTAAAATTCCATTAATTAGATTTGCTTACGAGTAATTTGTTTATTTTGGTAGCGTAGGAGGAATATTAATATGGTGAATTTGTGTATCGCTTCTGATATTCATCGTTGGAGGTTGGAGATATTAGCGTTTGCAATAGGCGGGGTAATTTACACGACACTCGAGCTTCTAGGCAGTATAATATATTGGATATGTTGTTGATTTTATGCCAGTTTTGGTACCGTAGGGCCGTAAGAGTAGGTGCAAATCTATGTATCAAATGATAGCTGTCAGCATGTGGCTATGTACACAAATGATATTCATCACCCTTTTGTCCTTGCTATCCAGGGTGGGCATCTTTCTCACCCTTTAATCATGGCATTACCTCAAGGGTTCACCAATCCCTAGACGTAGGGTTTATTAGTGCGCACCATATGGGACTGGGAGGAGAAAAGGTAGGGGAATAGCATTTCTATTGTATGTTTATCATGTTATGAATTTTCATGGTTTAAGCTTTTATCGGATATAGCAGACATAACATTAAGACTAGCCAAAAAATTGCCAGTAATGATTACGAAAATTAAAATTAGTTGTCACTTGATTATCAATTACACCTAGAGAAAACCTAGGAAAGGAAGTCATGTTATGATTTAGTACCAAATCTGAGTAAATACCAGCGAGCTTTACGTGTGGGGTTAAGATTGGCTTTTGAGATCAATTTCCAGATCTGATAATTGCAATTTACCTTTACTGAAGAAATTATTGTTTCATGTAGTATCAGTAGGAGTCAAATTTGAATTTTAAATTGTTCTACTTTCTAGGGTCCTATTGAAGAGCCATAGAAGAAAGTTGAATTATGAACTATAGGGATGCTTTTTTGGGCGATACGTTATGACCGTATCTGAATGGGCGATACGTTATGACCGTATCTGAAGATAGGAATGAACTATGCTTAATGTTATCTGAGCCATTCTTCTGTATAATTAGCCACTCTTCTGTATAATTAGCACTTTTTTCATTTGACTCAGGCTCAAGGAAACCGAGCCACTCTTCTGTATCATTAGCACTTTTTTTCTTCTGTTTAATATTATCTTACCTCATTGTGAGTTACTTTGACCTTCTATGGTAGTATGAGATTATGTGGGTTTTTTTCACAATAAATGTTCGTTCCAAATTTAGACCACCAGCTGTGATTTCACTATTAGTGTAATCTAACCAGACCAGGCAAGATATGTCTCACGGAGTATTGGTATGACTTGGAGCTATTTTTCTACTTGTGATGGTTCTATTGTAAACTCATTGCGATTCAACCTTTTCGTTTTAGGCTCAATTAGAACTATCATCAATTTCCTCATGGATTTTGACGATACTTCAATGTGATTTCTGTTTGACTCTTACGGTAATTATGAAGCATTTGATGAATTAATCAGCTCTTGGTGACTTCGTTACTTCCAGAAAGAGCCTTCGAGGATGGATGGTTGATAATTGGTTAATGGGATGACGGTAGGAGCCTGTAACTGTAGGTTATGTATCCGCTAAAATTCCAATAATTAGATCATCTTATGGGTAATTTAATTGTTAACCTAGTAGGAATACTTATACGGTTAATTTGTGTATCTCTTCTAATACCCATCGTTTTGGAGGTTGAAGATTTAAACGCTTGCAATAGGGAGGGGTATTGTATAGGACTCTTGAGCTTCAAGGCAGTATAATATATTGGATGTGCTATAGATGATTTGCTTGTTTTGCTACTGTAGGTGCAAATCCATGTATCAAATGATAGCTATTGAGCATAAGTCGCCTTTATATGTTCAAAAAAAATGATATTCACCTCCGTCACTCACCCTTGAATCATGGCATTAACCTCACGGGTTCACCAATCCCTCCATAGACATAGTGTTTATTAGTGCATGCCACATGGGATTGAGAGGAGAAAAGGTAGGGAAATAGCATTGTTGTTATATGTTGATCATGTTATGAGTTTTCATTGTTTAAGCTTTCATTGATTATAACATTAGGAAATGCCCAAAAATTGCCAATAACGATTAAGAAAGTTAAAAGCGGTCTGTTTTTGTTATTTAATAATTAAATCCAGCTAGAGAAAACCAAGCCATAGGAAGTCGTCCAAGTACCCTGGATGGAATTTCCTTTATGTGTGGGCTTTAGATTGACTTTTGAAATTATTGTCCGGAATCATGGTAAGTGTGCACTTTGCCTTTATCCAGCAAAATTTTGTCTCGTGCAGTATCAATGCGGGTCAAATTTGAGCTGTTTTACTTTCTATGGTCCTACTGAAGACCTATAAAAGAAAGTGGAAAGTTATGAACTGTTGGGATATATGTTTGGGTCTATACATTACGACCACTTTGAAGATAGCAATGAATGATGCAACGGATCTTCTTCTGTTTAATATTATCTTACCTCATTGTGCGCTTCTTTGACTTTCTGTTGTATTATTAGATTATATGGGTTTCTTTTCATAACAAGGTAAACTTTTGTGCCAAATTTAGGCAACGACAATACGACCTGTGAATTTACTATTAATATAATCTTACCAGACCGGGAAAATATTTGTCTTACCGAGTGTTAGTATGAGTTGACACCATTTTTCTACTTGCGATGGTTACATTGAAAACTCATAGAAGATGGAGTCAGTTTTAACACCTTAAGGATATCTTGTTTGGGCATTTTTAAACATGGTCATCTTAGATATCACATGGATGTTTCAACATGCATGTACGTTACTTGCATTAAGTTTCATACTAGTGGACGTGCGTCGTCATGCTAACTCTTTCTGTGTATGTCGACTGAGGTATTCATGTTAATTTGCAGTATGTTATGGTTCTACTGAAAGGATCAGTCCCTATTTCATTCGGAGGGAGTGTAGAGAACAGCGCTTTTGGTGAGCTAACATCTATTGGAGGTCTTAATGCCGATGTAAACAAGAAACTGAGTGCCGCAATTGCAGCAATTCTCGAAGAAAAGATCTCTGTGTCCAAATCTCGCTTCTTTATCAAGTTCACTGACACAAAGGCAAGCAGTCTAAAACTCCGTGGAGATCTATTTTGGCATATGTTGCGTAGTCATTCATCTAGCCATTGGTCTAATGCATGCTTACACCAACATTAGATAATGTAGATAATACCATTCACTGTTTCAAAACCACCAGTAAAGTTCTTTTCAATTTTCAAGTTTCATTAGAACATCTTCTGGTTGTACTTCGACTCATTTTGAACCTCTTAAATTAGTATCTTTTGGTAGTAATGCCATTGTTTATTTGTTTGTGCAGGCTTCCAACTTTGGATGGAACGGGTCCACTTTCTAAAGCCTTTCTGGTATCTTGAAATCTCTTTTATTGTGATTACGCTTGATGCATTCTTCCTCTCGAGACTAAAACCTGTGTATCTATTTAGCCAGCATGTATCGATTGGGACAAATTGTCTGTTCTAAAATCTAAATACTAAAACATATAAGAACCTAGAGATGTTACTATTAAAGCATACTCATTTTCTTATGTTCCATGGTGTTTCATTGAGCTTTTATCTATCATCTAACCGTACCGGCATTATTACCCTGAATGCATAAGTCCTAAGAAACCCCTTTTGGATTTTGGTAGAATAGGAAGCTTAATCTAGTATAATATTGTCACAGGTTGCTTGCTATAACAGATTTTATGCTCATAAATGCTGAAGTCCTAAGAAATCCCAAAGAGATGTTGAGTTGACCATTTACAAACTCTATAGCTCTTTGTGTGCTTCTGCTTCTTGCTTAGGCTTTAAGTATATTTTGACATCTTAGAAAGAAAAAGCCTAACTTAGATTGTAGAAAGAGACACAGAAATAATATCTAGGAAGGGCTGCAAATAGGTGATGTACAATGAGATTTATTGACCCCTTCAATCCTTCCTTATTCCTATTTAATAACTTAGATTTTTCGCTTACCTCTTCATTTGTGGTGACTTGATTGGATCTAAGGCTGCAGATAACAAGGTTGACCTTCGATATATCTTTCTATATTCACAGAATCAGATCTCTTGAATGGACTTATTTTTTATTCTACCTTCATGCTCTGTACCATGAGAGAATCCTTGGATATTAATGTTATTCAAGCTTACTCATTTGTTTAATTAGTAGTGACTCTGAACGCCTGCAGTTATTTGAGTATGCCGGATTTGGCTTATTTCTGGTTGACCCAGGATCTTTAATCGCTGTAACTGGTTATCCAGTTTGAGGGCAGTGCCATTCCACCAACTGAGAGATTTATACTATTTAGTCAGGCCAGTGAGTTGGGAATATGATATTGTACTATGAATTTCGTTTTGTTTCAACCAAAGAACTGAGATGTTCTGCCAGTCATTTTCAGAAAGAAAATTGTTCTTTGCAACAACTGCTAACATAAGAGGATTCCAAAGCAGTAGATAATTTGTTTGGGCTCAAATTTTGAAATCCTGAGTTGTCCATTAAAATAAACAGGTCTTCTACCTTTTGCTTTCAATTGTGAAAGAACATGAATATCAAGTTAGATACAACTCGGGTGATTCGTGTATCATCACCCAATGACTTTATTATCCTTGTACTACAGTGACACCGCCCATAAAAAATTCACACGTGTTTAAGATTTTAGCTTCTCTCAGAAACAACACACATTCTTGATGTCTTATTTTCCCAAACCTATTCTCTCCAAAACTCTCTATTCCAGACAAGTTTATCCAACCAAACACCCTAATCACCATTCACCGCTAATAATTTCCTAGCTTCTTCTCAGCACTATCTCCCAATTTTCCTTCTCTCATTGCCTCCGTCCTTCACGTAAGTCCCGCATAACCGTCCCTTCAAAATCCTATCCAACTTAACCAAACTGAGGCCCACCGAAATCACGCGTATTAAGATCTAACGGTCCAAAACATCCATTAATAACTTAATCGCGTAAACTTGCTACACAAAATCAGATCTCGTCTCATCTCTATATAAATTGTATTTTTCTCTCACTAGATCTCGTCTCATCTCTATATTCGTGTATCCTCCCATTCTCTCTCATTCTCTCCAACCACTAGTAATGGCGTCGCCACCAAATCTCCCGATCTCAAATCCCCAAACAACCACCGTAGAATCATCACAACCACCAATAGCAACACCAGCATTCCGTCTCTTCATCAACCATCTCACAGACACAGTCCGCAATGGTTTCGCACAACGCCGTCCCTGGTCAGAACTCGTAGATCGATCTTCATTCTCCCGTCCAGATTCACTTTCTGAATCCATCTCTCGTGCTCGCAAGAATTTCACATACTTTCGTGTAAATTACATGACGATCTTAGCCGCTGTTGTTGCATTCTCGTTGATTACAAATCCGATCTCGTTACTCGTTCTCGGTGGTTTATTAGCGGCTTGGGTGTTTCTGTATCTGTTCCGTCCATCAGATCCGCCGTTGGTGTTGTTCGGAAGGACTTTTACTGATAAGGAAACTTTGGGATTACTGTCGGTTTCGAGTGTTGTTGTGATTTTCTTGACGAGTGTTGGATCTTTGTTGATTTCTGCTGTTTTGATAGGATTAGGGATTGTGTTTGCTCATGGTGCCATGAGAGTTCCTGAAGATTTGTTTCTTGATGAACCTGAACAAACTAATGTTGGTTTCTTGTCTATTCTTGGTCTTGGTGGATTCAATTCGGCTTCAAATCCACCACCACCACCTCCTACTGTTACCGGTCGTGTTTGATTGGTGAAATCAAGATCTTGATCTCGTTCTGAGATGTGATTATAATGAGGTTGGTCTTTAGGGAATTGTAGATCTGTTTTTTTTGCTGCCTTTGGATGAAATAGAAATATAATTTGTAAAACTTTTAAAAAAATATGATGATAAATTGGAGAAGAAATTACTTCTGGAAATATTATTCTATTAAAAAAAATTTGATTGTATTTTTTTTTCTTACAAAATTCGTATTATATAAAGCAGATTTGTTACCATTGATTAGGCACCATACACCTCTAATCTGAGTTCTGACTATGAGGGTTTGATTTTGAACTTTGGTTAATTTGGTTTTGATTTTGAAGTTTTTCAGTTTTTGTTTGATGATGCTTATGTGAAATTACCACAAATCATGTGGAGGAGGAAGGTTTAGAATGACATTAAGATTAGTGAAGGTTACATGATCAATTATGAGCTTGAAAAATGAGTTTTCATGGAGAGATAGAGGCTATAAAGAATTCTAGAGAAAAAGAAGTGGAGAGCTGTTGTATTGATGATGAAATTTTGGCTTTAGCATTTCGTTTCACTTTTGCATGCTTCTTTGGTGTGATACTGGTGTTAACATGCTTTTCTTGCCTTTTTCATATGCAATTTTGCAGCAGACACATATTATTGATGTAGGGTATTAACATGCTTCTTATGCTTTCTTTGCACAATTGATGAATGTTACTTATTGTAGGGCAATAGACAGACATGGCGTACTTGCATTATTGATTGAGATCCTTTTGTATATCATAGTTGGACTTGGATATGCCTTCTCTTCTGTCCAATGTTTATTTTTTTGTCATTTGTAAATGCTGTGAGTGCTTTCTGCAATTGCAATCTCAACTCTTTCATTAGCTTTGCGGTGAATAACCGTCCATGGTGGGGCAGTAACAAGTGTTTTAGCATAATCTGGAACTTAAGACTAAAAGACCACAATATGTGCTTTTGTTTTTCAGGCTCATCTCCTCCTTAACTTCATTCACATTACATCAGTTTTTATTTTGATGCCATTGATTAGGTAGGCTGTAGGTGCAGTACCATAGACCTCCACAATGGACAGTTTGATTTTGATACTTTTGATTTAATTTATTTTTATTTTGAGGGCTTTTCAGTTTTTGTTTGATGATCATGTGACATTCTCACGAATCATGTGTAGGAAGGAACACAATTGTAGCCTTAGGAATGAGATTAAGATTATTGAAGTTTAGTTGATCGATTGTGAGCATAGGAGATGATGAGGTTTCATGGAGAGATAAAATCTTCAAAGAATTCTAGAGAGAGACTAGGAGAGAGTTGTTTTCCACATTGATGATCCTATCACGGCTTTAGCATTTGGGGATCCTTTGCACAATTGATGAACGTTGCTTATTGGAGGGCACAATTGCGCAGCTATGGCTTTCTTATATTTTGAGATCCTTTGCACAATTGATGAACGTTGGTTATTGCAGGGCACAATTGCGCAGCTATGGCTTTCTTATAGTTTGATATTCTTTTGTATACCATACTTAGATATGCCTTATCTTCTGTCCACTGTTCATTCTGTTGTCACCTGCATTGATGAACAATTTATGGCTATAGCATTTGGTCTCACTTTTGCCTTGATTCAAATTTTGGCTGTAGCACATTGTTTGACTTTGGCGTGCTTCTCAGGGTGATGGGTTATCCTTAGTATGGGTGTTGACATGCTTCTCTTGCATTTGCAGACACACGACATGCCTTTCTTCTGTCCAGTGTTCATTTTATTGTAATTTATAAATTCTGACAGTGCTGTCTGCAATTGCTATCTCAACTCTTGAATTAGCTTTGCAGCAGACAACAGGTGGCAAAAGTGAGATCTAAGTAACAAGTGTGTTAACATAATCTGAAAAGTTAGATTAACAGATGGTTTTCCAATTTTTTTGTTTGACGATTATGTGAAATTCCCACAAATTTTGGCATTAGCATTTTGTTTTACTTTGTGCATGCTTATTGGTTATCTGGTGTGATGGATTCTCATTGATATTGGTGGTTAGCATGCTTTTCTTGCATTTTGCATACCGTTGGAAGTAACTGGTATTGTGCTTTTCTCTTGCACAATTGATGAATGTTTCTTATTGTAGACGCATTATCACAGCCACTGCTTAGTTGCACTAAAGATTGAGATCCTTATGACATACTTGGATATGCCTTTTCTTCTGTCCCGTGTTAATGTTATTTGTCATTTGTAAATTCTGTCGATGCTTTCTGCAATTACAATCTTAACACTTTCATTAGATTCGCGGCAAACAACTGGTGACATGTGCTTTTGGTTTTTCAGGCCCGTCTCCTCCTCTACTCAATTTGCATTACACATCAGTTTTTTCATTTGGATGTTTTACTTCATTCTTCCTGTAGATGTTCTTGCCCAAGAAAACTACCTGAGTTTAATGAAACCAGAGTCCCAATTAAAGGTTCTATGTCACAGAGCTTCGGAAGATTAGATATCTTTAGAACTCTAGCTCTTTTGAGCTTTGGGTCATATGACATCAAACCAACTTTCTGCTATTTCCACAGACGACTCTGAAAAAGGATTTCACCATCTGGATAATTTAATTCGGTCTTCCGTAAATCCACATCTGCTATTTCTTCGGTATATTCGTTGCCCTCACAACAGCATCATCCTTCTTATGTACCCTCTTCCGACATGCCATGGTTAATCCAACAGTTGTCAGGTAATTACGTGTCACAAAATGTCTGGTTACAGATATCAAATGAAACCCGTTTCACATGAACATGAAGTACTTCAGAATGGGGCGTAGGGATTGACATGTCAAAGGTGTTTGACAAGGTGAATTGGAGTTTTTAAATCAAACTAGATTGGTGCCCGGTGCCTTTTAACCTGGTGTGCGACAGGGCTCCCGTGGCAATGTAATTTTTATTTGATGTGCGCGGGACTTCTTCGTGCCCCGTGGCAATGCATTTTCTATTTGGTGTACGCAGGCTGCGCCCTTTTCCTGATAATACATTTTTATTTGGACAAATACATTAAATAGGTAGAAAATATGTGCATATTTTATTTATTTTTCATTTTTATATTCGCAGAAAATATATGGATTTTTTTCTCAGTTATATGTTGATTTAGGAAAGAAATTTCCTAATATGATAGGTACTCGAATCTGAATTTTCATAAAATTTCAAACACTGTAAGTTAAGTTTCTTTTGAATTTGTAATTTTTAAACGAATTATACTTTGCCAAATGCCCTCGCCTATATATTATCAGGCGATAACAGTATGTCTAGTTACTTGGTCATTGTAGCCGGAGCCATGTTAGGAACGATCCTAATGTTTAGTTCGAACGATCATGATGCTTAGTTCTTCGAATAATAGTAGTAGTATGTTAGTTGGTAGGGTCATAGTAGCTTAGGCCTACGGCCTCTCCAACAGGAACAATCCTAATATTTACTATTCTGGACTCGTGTTTGGTTAGTCTGGGTTACATCCCCGTTCATTAGGAGCATACCATAGGTCACCTTGTGGTTAGTTTGTCGGGTCATAAGAATCCAAGGTTTTCAAATCATTGGATCGTCACGCACAGACAACTTGAATTTTCTTATTGCAGCCATGTAATACCATAGTACCATACCATTGCAGGAAAAATTCGAAACGCATTGGATTTTCAATTAGTCAGTTTAAAGGAGCTTTATTCGATCCAAAGACACTCAAGTTAAATGGTTTTAAGTTTAGAGATGGAACTTAGTGTGGCGTATTCCTTCAACCTTTTGTCCATCAATTGTATTTATTAAAAATAAGAATATCTACCCTTCTTTGAATCTAAATTAAAATTGCGATCCAAGTTACATTCAATTAAAAACGGTGACTGTAAAAATCAATTGTAGCCTATTATAACTGAAAAAGAAATGAGTTGGCAATCAATTTACATCAAAAAAAATTACTTCTCAAGCGCAAGAATAAATCAGATCCCACACACTGGCTTTAACAATAGTTTGAGAACGTTGAGGCTTTTTTGTTCAGCCCGGCATGACAAATTGAACTGGAACAACAAAATATTATCGTTCATGTCTCTGCGGGGATAGTAGAAACCCATAAGGAAGTGCTATGTGTTGGGGATAACAATTAATAAACGATAATATTTCAAACAAATTAGTATAAGGAATACTTATCTCATATTTTGTGTCGTTTCCCATATCCGAAAAAATTATCGATGTCTTGAATCATCTATCCTAGGGCTGTCAACGGATAAATATCCGTCGGATATTAGACAATCCGATAAGGTTAAGGTTAAGAATTATCGGATATCCGATATCCGTTAACATCCGGCGGATATCAAAAATACAAACCGATATCGTTAACGTTAATCTATCGGATAACGGATATTTATACGATAACGCCTGTCACAGAAGCAAATGCAGAAATGCTGAAAATTTAGGTTGTTCTTCAAGTTTTTTGACAGTCTTTTTTGTTCAGGTGTAAGAAATACAAACCACACAAACACCTCAGTCACATCACACATGAAAAAACAAACAACAGAGTCTGCAACTACAAACAAAAAACTACACTCAAACAGGCTAGATCTTCTTTGTTGGTTTCATTTTGCATGAACTTCAGTCGACGACTTCCATATCTGCATTCACAATCACAAAAACCTGGTTAGGGTAGCTCAATACTTGGACACTATATTAGCTCATCTACTAGCGTATGAGATCTAATATCAAGTTCAATATGGTAGCTCATCTAGTGTTCTAATATGGTAGCTCATCTAATATGGTAGCTCATCTAATATTAATATGTTACAGTTCTAATATGGTAGCTCATCTAATGTTACAGTTCTGGAACCAACCATGTACAACATTATTTTTTTTAATTTCAGGTCAGTTGATATGTTACCAGTAGCTGTTTGAATGTTTCAACAATATTAGAACTGTAACAGGTCAGTTGATATGTTACCAGTTGATAATCACTTCTAAATGAAAGCCTACCCATCAAAGGATGATGAGTGTTTCAACAATAACAATAGTTGTTTGAATATGGATCTAAGTGAATAGCAGTGCTTAAGGAAAAGAATTAAGTAAAGGAAAAGAAACGAAGATTTACCTGCATCAAAGAAGTCTGTCAGCCAATCACTTAAGCATAGCAATGCTTGGACTAAATCTGGACTTAGTGAAGTTCTATGAGTTGTTAGGACCCTTCCACCATCGCTGAACATGGACTCTGACGCCACACTAGTCACTGGCACAGCCAATACATCTCTTGTTATCTTTGCCAGAGTTGGATACTTACAACCATTCATCTTCCACCAAACCAATATATCAAAGTTCATTTCATCTTGAGCTGTTAGAGTTGGAAGAATTGGTTCTGCTAAGTATGTCTCTAACTCAGATTTCTGAACATCATCTTCATCATTTTCCAACACAAAACTAGCATAATCTGTGCTAGATGCACCTGAGCTTCTTACATTCATGCGAGCGACAGAGTTTCTAAAGAAAGCAGGAGCTGCAGTGCTGTTTTGAGATTCATATGCATTGTAAACTTTGAACAAGTCTGTTCTGAATTTCTCATAAAGTTCTGCAGCTTTATCATCTCCAAACATTCTTTTATATGTGTACCTTACCCATTTTGCCTTATACCTTGGATCTAAAACCACTCCAATGCTCATAATCAAGTTACTCTCACTCCAATATCCATTAAACTTTTCTCTCATTTTCGACCCCATTTCTTTGATATAAAAAAACTCACTATCTTCCCAACTGTTGATGCATTTGTTAATTTCATAAACCCCATTATAATACAGATTTGCAGTTGGATACTTAATCCCTGCAAACTGAGTTGAAACAGTATTAAAAACCTCTAAACATTTACATATTTCTATTCCTTGTTCCCACTGCTGTTTAGATGGTAGAATATCGAAATCAGAATCAAACTCACTAAGTCTTTCAAAACCTTCTTGCAGTTTAATTGCATTCTTAAGCATCATGAAAGTGGAGTTCCACCTTGTGTCCACATCTAAACTAACTTCTCCAGAAAATCTACATTGTGCCAATGCTATATCAAACTTTTCTTTCCTAGCTTGTGAAGACTTTACATATTTAACACAATCTCTAATAGCCTCTATAAACTCAGCAGCTACTTTCATGCCATACAATACAATCAAATGCAGTATGTGGTTGCTACACCTCATGTGAAACATTTTTCCTCCAAGCAACAAACAATTTTTACCATCTAGCCAAGTGATAATATTTCTCATCATAACACCATTAGCTGCAGCATTATCAGCAGTGAAAGCGAAAATTTTCCTATCTATGTTCCATTCCAAAGTGCAAGTTTTGATAAAATCTGAGAGAGCATCTCCTGTATGTGGTGACGGCACTACAATGTAAGCTAAGGTTTTGGATTTCAAATTCCACTCATCATCTATAAAATGACATGTAACACAACAATAACCATCTTTAGTGTATTTGGCAGTCCACATATCAGTTGTAAGACTACATTTGGAAGTCAAATTCTCTAATTGTAGTAACAATTCATCTCTAATTTCAGCATAACACCTCATAACATCTTCTCTACTTGTATTCCTACATGGAATTTTAGCAGCAGGGTTTAAAGCCTTAAAAAACTCTCTAAAGTAGAAATGCTCAACCATGTTAAGAGGGTAATCATGCTTAGCAATCATTCTAGCAAGGCAATCTCTCATAACAATAGGATCATACTTCCAATTAAGTAATTTAACTTGGTTATTACCTATTTTTTTAAATGCAGTGCTAATCTTCCTCTGGCCTGTCTTGTTTTCAGGCTTCTCAAGGAAGGTTTTTAGATGTTGAGACAAGCGGGTAGTTCCTTGTTCACTCTGAGCAGGTACTAACCTTTTACAATGATGACATTCACCCATAAGTACAGCTTCTTCCTAATCTGTCTTCCCTTTTACAGGTTGTACAATGATTCTCCTAGTGAATTCATCCCATGCCGGTGACCTTGTTGTACGCAATTTCTTCAACAAAGCAACAACAAGTGGATGATTTTCATCCGCTACTTTTGCTAATCTCTTACTTGAAGAAGGTGTTGAACTTGAAGCAATTGTTGAATATTCAACACTTTGATCTTCTTGTTCTGGTTGTTCGGAATTTGGTTGACTGCCTGAAGTTCCAACTCTGTTGGATGCTTTATGACTTTCAGACATTCTGAGAAAAACATGAATAAAGTATTAGTAAAACACACTTGATGAATAAATCATCATATCATTCTCTCTTCATCATTGATATCTTAGTATTGACCACAATATGTGAGATATCTTACACAACGAACAAGGAAAATACAGATACCAGCATGTTTGTAAGTGTATCACAAAGGGATAGAAGATATAATAGACCAGCAAAACTCGCCAAATAAGAGAGGATACAGATACTACAAGGAATTCTGAGGCTACATGGAAGGTAGAGAAATTCTGAGAATCCTTGGCTGGAATTTGGGTTTTTCAATCAAATATGTAAAACATCATATCTTTATAAAGGTTAATGAAAGGATTGACTGACTGCCAAATTAAAAGGCCTTTTAATCAATCAAATTAGCATTCAGTAAGAAATTTAACTAGGCCTTCAAACTAAACAATCTAATCACATTCTCTCTTCATCAACTAAACAATCACAAAGAATTCAGATCAAAATAAATCAAGATTTAGGCATCAGATCTCCAAGGTGTTTAACATCACTGAAAAATCAGATGCAAATTACCCATTTGATATATTGTTCCTCATTTTCCATATCATATTAAACTACAAATGTCAGAGAATGTGCACGAGAACAAAAAGTATGAAAATGGATATGACTGTGAGGATTAAGAAGTAAACTGTGTATGAGCTTAAACAAGTATTTTCTCATATGTCAAAATAAAAAAAAAATCATAAATCTAATCAGCTAAGTAGTAAATAAAGTCATGTACAGTGACAAACCTTGAATGTACAACAGCAGTAGCAGCAACAACCAACTTAAAGAATGAGTGAACTCCAAGAAGACCTGAAATTTGCAGCTGAAACTCAAAACCTAATCACAAAAGCAAGAAAAAAAGAATGAATTTAGTATTGAAGAAACCAATATTTATTCCACATTTTAAACCCCCCTTCTAATCAATCAATCAAGTAACCAAAAATAGATAATTTCCATTTTTCCTTTTTTCATAAACAGTGATTGACATCAAAAGTTAGACTTCACTTCAACATTTCAAATCAAAAAACCTCAAGAACAGTGGAATCAACTATTTGAGAAATGAAAGATAAAGAAACCTTAATTTCTAATTGCTAGTCATGTTCTGATGTTCCTTCCACCAATAGTAATCACAAATCAAATCACCATAGAAAAAGAACATCCCATTTAGAAAGTCTAATCTTCATCTTTTCATGAACAGTTTGTCTTAAAGAATTTATAAGAGAAACCACACTGAACTTAGAAGATCAAACACACAATCAACATCACAGGTGAGAAGATTCTTTGGTGAGAGAAGCGGTAACAGAAATCATCATAATTCATTTCTTAACAACAACAAGAAACCAACTGCAACCCCATGACCCTTTTTCTCATATAAACCAGATTTAGTGAATTCAGAAACCAATTTCCTATACAAACTTGATAATTTTTTAGTAACCCTAATTTTATCTGGAAAAAATTGATTTTCAGAATCTCAAAAATTAAAAACATAGAAACATTCATGACTTCCTTAGGGCTTAGGGTTTCGATTAGATTAGAAGAACACCAAAATTAAACATCAAAACATGCAGTCGATTTGGGGGGAAAATGAAACCTAACTTTGAACATCAAATTAAACAATCATGACTTACTTCTGTGAGAGTCTCTGATGATGACTGATCATCACACTTCTTCTCTGATGATGGTGAAAAACGCTCCTCCTCTAGAGTCTAGAGTCGAATCGAATAGCGGAATAGAGAAGTCGAAAATCAGAAGATTAGATTAGGTTCTCCCTATCGTCATCATATATCTAGGGGTAGGAAAGTACAAGTACACCCCTAGACTATCGGATATCGGATATTAACCTAACGGAAAGGCCTATTCCAATATCGTTATCGTTAAGAGAAAATATCCGATAAAATATCCGATTCTGATATCCGATATGTCGGATAAAATCCTATAGGATGTCGGATTTCGGAAATGGATATCGGATATCGGTTATCCGTTGCCAGCCCTAATCTATCCCTTGTCCTTCTAGAACTTGGCAGCGGAAAACTCACGAAATGTTAGCACTTAAACACTCGTATCAAACATAGAAGACGAAGAAGAAGTTCCCTACACGTACGGCAAGAGAAGAGAGGTTCATCTTGTATCAAACCCTAACCCAAATCCAAAATATATAAGGTAAAACTTATCCCATAAAAACTAAGAGATAATTGGAAGATGTTTTTTATTTTTGGAAAAACCGTTTTATTTTCAAGTTTTATTCACATAAAAAACCTTATTTTTCCAACAATCCCCCACATGAATGAAAATACGATAAAACGCGGAAAATAGGAAATATCACGAATAGGCATACGTGTCCATAAGGTCTTGAACCTTTGCTTAGTGAGAGGTTACCAGAACTACTTATTATCCAGTGTCTATAAGGTCTTGAACTGTCTAACATTTGGTGTAACTCACGATAACAACCACACATGATATCTCCAAGGTTGCTTCCAAGCCCATGCGGTTGTGTCCGTTTTGGCCCTGGACGTATCTTGTTTCTCAGAATGCTCTAGAGAATCAGCTCATATTCTCATAGGAAGCGACCCAGTTCCTCATTCAGATAGGTGAGTTCTATCAAGAGTGTTCACTGCTACACCCCACTACAATCTTAAATTGAAACTATAAAACTCATTAAGACTTATTAAAAGTCATCCTTCACATGCAGTCACACTATCACATTTACACCATAGGGAAGGGACAGAGAATATAAGTCTCTGATAGTGTTTACCTTTACCCGCCACAAATTAGTTGTCTCATTCGAAACCTTGATCTTGGGATCTCCAGTCAGCAAGGTTGAGTATCCTTCATGGCAAGTTAATATTTTATGAGCTTAAGTCCCATCCCCCTCGATATATAATTACAAACTATCTCTCTAGATTATCCTTTCGTCAAAGGATCACTAATTTTTCTGTTGACTTCAATAAGTCCATGAGGTTCTCTTTTGAATTTACATGTCTACTGAGACTCTCTTTTTGACTTTCATGAATCAACTAAAATTACTTCATTAGAGAGTATAGTTGTCTTACCGAATTAGCCTTCTCTGAGTATGTCTACACTTTGTCATTGCTCATTTACTTTAGACTCACATAGTCAACTGAGTTTCTTCAATGATGGTCACAGGCTTCGGTCACGGAGGAATATCTTCTAAGAAGAATATTAATAGCCATTCGGCTTCCTCTCGTGCTTGATTTAAAGCACACGAACTTTGATTTCTCGAAA
The DNA here is from genome assembly GCF_003573695.1 of Papaver somniferum. Lineage (NCBI taxonomy): Eukaryota > Viridiplantae > Streptophyta > Magnoliopsida > Ranunculales > Papaveraceae > Papaver > Papaver somniferum. Next base: position 378,956 of record NW_020632152.1, read on the forward strand.
AATCAATAATCATCATGTATGTTTTAAGGACTTCCTTAGATAGACACTCCTTAAGAGGGTACACACATAAGCTAAGATTTTTCCATAGCCTGAAACAACAACATCTCTTAAGGTCGGTACAATATGTATCACATACACATTTTAAGATGTACCTCAAGTATCGCAAGTCTCTGATCAGATCTTCCCAGTAATTCTTTTGAGATACTAGTGTATTTGAATGCACCTGATATACTGCACATTTACAACACACATTAAACACATCGAGTTTGACAAAAACCATCTCCTTCAGAATTTATTCTGGTTCCCTTCAATCCTTTAGATCATATCAACTAACTTGGTCTTTCAGTCAAATCGTAAATATCACATATTTGAAATTAAATATGTACCTCATGCATTCCAATCTCTGGTCCTCTAGTCAGAGCATCCCTGTGATTTCCCAGGGTAAACGCGGACATGAACATCTGTTTTACAACACGTACTAAACACGTTAGATAGAAACTATATCCTCAAAATTTCTTTCGGTTACCTAGTGATCCTTTAGACCACGTCAACTGCATATTAGTTTCATGTCAAATCTTAAACAACACTGATTTATTAGTAGATGTAAAGCATGTTTATCATATCAAAGATATATCACAATAGAGGCAAACAATAAGATAAGTATCTAAGCTTATACAAATATATATGCAAAATCAGGTTGCATCAGGTACGCTACATTTTCTCTAAACCTTGTAGTTTGTCCCACATCTTATTAATCTTTCAGGATACTTTCTCAAAATCTGCTTGTGTATCATTACACAGTAACACACAATTAATGCCTCAAAATTTGATTAAACTGACATGTGCAAATATGCTAAAATAATTTCCATATTACTTATTTTCTCTAGATCATGGCTACCTGAAAGTGGTCCATGATCACATGTCTCTGCGAACCCATTTACATCAGTTTATGAGTAACAATATTAGAAACATGTCCACTCATTCATCATATACCTCTCACAGTTGAGGAATATGGATTGGAAGATCATATATCTCAGCCCCACACTTATAGTGCATTCTAAATAAAAATGTCCACAATTAAATATTTAACATTATGCAATTGGTTTTTAGAGAACAATATGATGCACTGGATGAAGCAGGTTGAGAGGATTGTCTAGATTTCTCCGACGAGAACATATCCAGCAAAAATGTTTTCAACAAACTCAAAGTCCCTTTACTCACGCGGGTGGAATCTGAAAACAACACTCGAATGCTTTGAATAAAAATTCAATGTCCTGCAAAATCTATAAATACAAATGCAACCAATCTGGCTAAAAGTCCTTCAACGCGTCTAAGGATTATTGTGGCCAAAAGTCCCCCTACATTTTAGAACTTGCCTTAGTTATAGCTTTCAATAAGTTCAAAAGGTCAACTAGTACAGTAAAACAATATGATAAACCGACCAACATCTCGGAGGTTGAAAAAAACAGAACTCAATTTTTTGGGTGAATGATTCCACACAAAACTTGGTGGATTTCTATTGCTTTATATATCAAATACATTTCCCTAAATAGGGATTAATATACATGAATGAGAATAACAGAAATACATTCGATGAGAATAACAGTATACCGGTGATTAAGACTTTCTGGACTCCAGTAAAAACATCATTTTTTTTATCGACTTAACACTGAAAAGAACAATTATGTAAACTAAAATGTAGAACAACCAAATTAAATAATCAAAGCATTCTGTACATGTTCATAGCTTATGTTACTAAGAATGCATCTGACCGTGGGTTCTATAGCTAATAGATACGTAGCTTAACTTTTACTGCGAGTTTCTCGTTGTTTTTAACTGTCTAGACTCCAGTTGTGAATACCCTTGATTTGGTATCACAACCAAATAAAAGAAACGATATATCAACATATAGAATGAGATATAAACATAAATCATTGCAAAATTAAGTGCAGTAAAGTAAAATAGAACACAACAATATACGTGGTTCGACAGAATGTCTACATCCACGGGTAAAAGAGAGTTAAGGTTTTCATTAATCCTTGCTCAGTTCTAACGGGACTTCCTTACAAAAGAGGGAAGTGCAGAGAGTTTTTAGGTCGGGAGAGAAGAGAAGAAGTCGCCCCCTTTTTCAGACCTAATCGTCAGGCTTTTAAGGGGAAAATATCTTCCGCCAAATGACATGTTTATCCTTAGCTTAATAATGAAGCAGGCTTGCAAATGATTCGGTGTGTGCTGTTGTAAAATTATATCCAGCTGCGGCTTCTGATTGTCCTCCACGTGTCAATACAGATTATAGTGTATACAATTTTCCCCTTTTCTTGAGGGTTGTTGGTGATCAATCCTTGAGAAAAATCACTTCCACCTTGTTGTTTGTCATTGCATCGGTTGTTGTTTCCTTTAGATGCCCCCTTGTCGAAAGGTTTTTGTGTTCTTTGTGGAGGAAATTTGGTGAAGAATATAACGCGGAAAGGTATTAATACTTGCCCCTATTCTTCGCCGTAGTTCTCGAACATCTTGATATAATAGAACCCGTACCTTGGTTCGATCTTTATCGGTATCAAGGTAGATGAAGGTTCTTCACCCTATTCTTCTCTGACTTGAATGATCTTCATCACTCAAGTCGAATGTACTTCATGACGCTTAATAGGGCCTCATCCAGGAACAACATCAATGGTGCACCACGTCAGCAGCGGGCATATCCGATGCAGTTGTTCAACGTGATTATTTGATGATGCCCCATTCTCATAACAACATCAGGTGGTAGCAATAACGATGACACATACACAGCTACGACATGCTATGACGACTTCGATTTTCATGCTTCATGGCTTTAGATAGTAGTTGGCAGGTACACAGTATATGCTTCTTTGGATATACTACCGCAGTGGCAATATTGATTATCAGGTGCGCAATGACTGCATTTTTGGGTTAGTTACTTGTATCATCGATTTACTCGAGTCTTCGTCGTCGGGATTTATAGTAATCATCTTCATCTTTGGGTAACAATGATGTTGCATTTGATCGTTTAACTTGGAAGGAGATTGAAGATAAGATCGAAGGATCTTCAACCTTCAATCTCATCTTCCTCCAATTTATAACAGCATCAGTTGGCAACATCTTCTGGTCCAGAGTTAATGGAAGTAATGGTTGGCCTGCAATCGTTATCATATGTATAGTAGCTTTAGACGCCACCTTTCTTGGATCACACCCTTGATTGGAGTGTGAAATAAAACCTTGTTTGTCTTTGATTTTTTCCGCTCTTCGTGGAAGAACTTCGGTAAATTATATATTACGACAAAGTATTAATACTTGCCCCTATTCTTTACCGGAATTCAGAAACATCTCTTGCTTATCCTTGCTCCCCATTGAGGATTTCATGCCCCATTCTGAGTTGTTTATCCGTCATCGTTCAATGCTTGTTTTCCTATTGGCAACGTGGAATCCATCTGTACAAATGGTCTTCGTTGGAGCACTTGGAAATTTTACGTTTCTTGGCTTGTTCTTTGTTGGCATCGAGTTGATAGCACTCCATAACGTTAGCTTAGCTGTAGCAGCATTCAACAACCGTAATACATGTAGTGGCATCGTCTCTTCCGTATAGCAATGTCGGCGGTATGTATACCATAGTGAAAACACGTCAGCAGTAACGCCGCGTTCAGACCAACAGCTTGCACGTCCACCTTTCCATGAGAATTTTTACAACGAGGACCTCAGAGATATAAGGCAATGGTGATGCTTCATTCATGAAGAAGAACGAATAATGGATAGAGGTAATCGAAGTGACAATGATTAATAAAAGTATGATAGGAATAAAGAATTCCGCCGTAGGTTTACTGCCTATGTCGTCGTCATATGACTTGGTATCGTTGTCTTCGCTTTGTACCATTCTTGGTTTTTTGTTGTGATGACATTATCTCGCCGTAGGTACGTAGCGGCATCATTAGTCGTGTGGTAGCATGTATGCCTCAGCATCAATGAATCTTCGTGGATTTATTGGAGGTTGCCCCAGTCGTTGAAGTGGAATTAATTCTTCCTTTTATGTGTATCTTAATTAATATAAGAGTCATCAATGTATGAACTAACTGACATTTTTAAATACACAACACAATGTTTTCATATATAAGTAAATCCATTGTCGCTGAGGTAAGATGAGTGTTTGAACCTGTCACCCCGTTGGCCAATCTCGGGCCAGGAGATTACCGAACGGTGGGGGTTGAAAATCTCCCGGAGACGTGGTGTAAAACTGAATGTTTTGCAAACACCCGTTCCGCTGAGCTGCCAAAGGCATGTCATGTTAGGCATCTCTTTCTTATGGAAGCCTTCCCCCTGGTCGTACACTCATAGACGCTTATGGGGGAGTCCGGAGAGATTGCGTGTGAACGCTTTACCCAGTATGAAGATACGAGACCGATGGTGCTTGCCCCGGTTCTCCATTATATGCATTAGTATCCAAAAACGTATCCAATTTATGGGAATGTATGCATTATTCAGAATTGAAATGTATCAAATGCATATAACGATGTATGCTAATATAAACAAGATGCAAGGAGTCTAAATATTTGCAAACTCTTTTGTTGGGTGTGATGTATGCCCCGTTTTGGTTTTGGAAGCTGGTTGCCGAAGCTTGTGAAAGCAAAAGTAATCGCCCCGCTGCTGTCAATTGTTATATGCATTATAACTCTCGCTGATGAACTTTCGCTGATGAACTTTTCTCGTCCTTGTTGTGCCTTTTCATCCTTGCTTCGGCTTGGGTGTGATGAGTCTACATCTTGTAAATCAAGTACCTACACAAATAAAAACCGAAAAGAACTTGGGAGTTTACACTGCATCCGTGGTTACTTCATCTTCTCCTACATATGAGCTTTGGGCATGTGAGGTCTCCCACAAAATTCTCAAATCATGTAAACTACGACAGTCTGAGGAAGTATATATAGTATGACAAAGTATATATACACTGTCATGACTGTCGTACTTTGCGTATGAATGGAAGTATAAGAATCATTCTTATAAACAATGAAGCATCAGCTCTCATATCATACTAAGCATTGATTCTTAATGTAAGGCAAGTCTATCGTACTGATACAAAGCGTTCGTCATTAGCTTCATAATTTGAAGGTTTTGTCATCAGCTTCGTATTTTGAAGCTTCGTCCTTAGCTTCATGTTTTGAAGCTTCGTGTTTTGAAGCTTCGTGTTTTGAAGCTTCGTCCTTAGCTTCGTGTTTTGAAGCTTCGTTAATTATGATGACGCGTTTTGAAGCTTCGTGTTTTGAAGATTCGTCCTTAGCTTCGTCCTTAGCTTCGTGTTTTCGAATGACTCCACAAACTGAACTTTAGATTCTAGGATATCTTGTGCATTCCAATATAGGGTTTGAACAGCATGGCATGACAGTAACTTTCGAAGATTACTTGAACTGCAACTTCTTTTAGTCGTACTCCACCGTTCTTTTAGCTTGGCGATCTATCTTGCTTGGAAGCTACAACATCGGATTAGGGGATCGTAGCTATTGTCCGAGTAAGGGACCGAAGCTGTGTCATCGGGGTTATCAACGTCATCAGATTTGGTCTATAGATACTTCTGTCTTTGAACTTGCTTGCACCATCGGGTGGCCTTTGGTTGGTGACTAATCCTTTTTGTGTCAGGACCCTGCACTTGGATCGCCAGCGGGATGTTGGTTGATGTGAGCAGCTTGAATGTCAGGTGACTTGTACGCCTTCATTGTACTACCTTTTGGATGTAATGATACTCCTCCTCAGAGATTATGTACCTACATAAAATCAGAATTGAAACAAAGGGTCTTTTTGCTTGGCTTGATCGTCCCAGGACTTTGCTTCATCGGCACCAGCCCTTGCCTCTTTGTCTTCGGTATTTGTATCATCGTCATCAGCATCGTCGGTTTGCTCACACCTTTGTCATTAGTGACGTCATCCAGCTTTGGTCCATCATCTTCGTATTTTGGCTCTTCATTTTCGGCCTTGGATCATCGTGGCGAGGCTTTGTCTCTTCGTCATTGGAATTGAGACATCACTGCAAGACTCGCATCTTCGACATCAGTTTTTGTTTCATCGTTATAGTTTGCGCCAACATCGTCGTCGGACTTGAGCTGTGCTAGGCTTGGGTTACGTAGAGGGACTTATATGTGCACGGACCAAGCTTTGAATGCCTTCGTCATCCACAACCGACTTTGGTCCATCGCTGCAAGACCTTGTACCACCTTCGTCGTTTGACTTTGTATCGAGTGGATGATCGGGATTGCATATTCAGACCAAGCCTGCGTTGTCAGACTAGGACTACATCTTCGGACCAAAACTGGGCTTCATTTTCGCAAGACTCTGTACCATCGTCATCGTTGGCCTCCAACTTTGGTTCATCTGCGGATAACCTTGTCTCATCGGCTGACTTTGGTTTGTCTGCATGAGGATTTATATCATCGGTCTTCCTGCATTTTTTGTCATCCTGGTTGGCCTTGGCTTCTTCATCTAGCTTTGCAGTCTCGTCTTGTTTGTAGAAGCATCATCGGCGGTTAGCATGTACGAAGCATCTATATCATCGGCGCCGCAGGCTTCGGGTAATTGCAAGTTGCTCGTACGTCGAGTCATACTTGGTTCATATTACAACATTTCTGCACGTCGGCTTTTACAACTCCAAATTTGCAGCAGCAGTGACGATGTCTTGGCTTCATGGTGGCTTAGCTATATCTTTCCACAACGACGTGTATTTGTTGTGACTCACAAACCTGCATAGAGAATGAACACGGAAACTTGGACTGACTGAATCCATTAAAATAAACGTATCACGATATCAGCTTGTATACTTCGTTTTATTTGCATGTCAACTGCACATTTTGGTGACTTTGTATTTCAGGTAGCCTGTGTATTCAACTTATACAAGTTGTTGGACTTCGGGTTCACTTTGTTCTTTGGCATCAGATCTCACATCATCGGTGTGGAGCACCTTCGTTTCTTCATGGAGTATGGTGGAAGAATAGCAAAGCCTTCATTATGAACAGCAGAACCTTCGTTGTTGGAGCCTTTGTCAACAGAGCCTTCGTTGTTGGAGCCTTCGTCAACAGAGCCTTCGTTGCTGGAGCCCTCGTCAACAGGGCCTTCGTTGTTGGAACCTTCGTTGTTGGAGCCTTTGTCAACAGAGCCTTCGTTGTTGGAGCCTTCGTCAACAGAGCCTTCGTTGTTGGAGCAAAGCCTTTGTTGTTGGGACTTTCGTCAACAGAGCCTTCGTTGATGGAGAAAAGCCTTTGTTGTTTGGACCTTCCTCACCTGAGTCTTCGATGAATAGCAGAAGCTTCGTTGTTGGAGCCTTCGTCAACAGAGCCTTCGTTGTTGGAGCCTTCGTCAACAGGGCCTTCGTTGTTGGAAATCAGCATTGTTATTAGGAATTTTGTGACAGCCTTGGGAGATCATCATCACTGGGATTTGTATCGTCGTACCAAGACTTTGGGTCATCATCTTTGGGCCTTAAATCATCGCCCTTGGATTTATACCGTTGCAGCCTTTCGGGTTTGCACCATCGTTGTATTTCCGATGCTGCCAAAATTGATACTTGGGAGTCTTCGTATAACATCATTGCTTGAACTCTAGTTTAAATTATAGGACCAAAGATATATTATCTATTAGGCATTCTCTTTGGGTTACTGGTATCATCGTTGTCAGAATTTGGATCGTCGTCACCAAGAAATACACGAAGTAAAAAAAATGGTCACTAAAGAGCAGAAGTATAAGAAAAAATTCCGAAGTATTCTTCGAATAAGAAGAATCGGTTCTCGAGTGAATCAATTCATAAGAAGTATGAAGGTTCGTTGAAGAATTATACTTGGCCAAAAAGTATGCAGTACAATAAGAAGTATGAACTATATACCCAATTTGAAGTATGTACGTAATCATAACCAATTAGAAATATGAAACAATGAAAATGCGGCTCTCCACTGCTGATAAGAGGTACTGCCTATCATCGTCGTTGGTCCTTGGATCGTTGTCCTTAAAGATTATCGTTGTTGATTGTTGTAGCAAGATTTGGGCTCATTGTCTTCGGAGAGTATCGTCATGGACTATGGCTTGTCATCTTCGCTCGTCGAACTGCGAGATTCTTCGTACGCCGGGTTAATATTGGATCATCGAATTATGAGATGCTTCGTACGTCGGGTTAATCTTGGATCATCAGTATCGAGCATCATATCATCGGTGTTAGGGAGTGGAACCAACTTCGTTGCTCCTTTGTTGTGTTGCTAGTGCTGTTCTACACTCGAGCTGGGATCTCCTCTTCATGGCAGCAACATTGCGTTAATTTTCACGACGTAAATTTAATCTCTACGTCGGCAGCAACTTGGTGGATATGCAGCAGTTTTACACTTCAGGTTACTTGCATCGACATCGAATATTGAATCATCATTGGACTTGCACTTGGGTGAACTTTGTACTTCATCGTGGACTTTGAATTATCGTCCTCTGGGGGAACTTTGGCAATTTGTCATCATCAGGGGTGAACCATCTTTATCAGGTTTATGCTTCGGACTTTGGGCTTTGCTCTGGCAGAATTTATAGCATCACCGAAAGAACTACACTTCCAGGTACTATCAGCATCGTTGCTTGAGCTTCATCCTCGTGCTTGGCACCATCGTCGTGTTCCACTTCTCACCATTGTTCGTCGTCGGCCTTGCACCGTCATCCCAGGGATTTGCATAGTCATCATAAGACTTGAGCCTGGTTACGTTGGACTTGAGATGCTCTTCGTTATTGGAGTGTTGCTTAGAATTGTGAACGTTAAAAAGTGCGGAGATGGCTTCGAGTCCTTGGTCAGCTGGATCATAATCAGGCTTTGTATCATCGTTGGAGTCCATATTCTCACACTTGGGATGATGCCTATACTCAATAGGAGGTCTTCGGAGGGAGACCCTTCGTCATAAAAAGCCTAATTCTTCGTAGGGAGACCAGGAGGGAGACCCTTCGTCATAATAACCTTCGTCTTCGGAGGGAGACCCTTCGTCATAAGAATCCATCGTCTTAGGAGGGAGACCCTTCGTCATAAAAAGCCTTCGTCTTTGGAGGGAGACCCTTCGTCATAAAAAGCCTTCGTCTTTGGAGGGAGACCCTTCTTCATGGACCTTGAATCATCGTTGGAGTCCAAATTCTCACATTTGGGCTGGTGCCTCTCTGCGAAGTGAGTTGGTTAAACTGGTATGGGTGTGGTACGAATCTTTATGCGAGCTTTAAACATACTTTCAATGATTCTTCGTGCGTGCTTCAGATTGCTGATGGTGCTAAATGTACGCCATCTTCGTTGTTGGAATCTTCCACTGGCCTGAATTGTCATCACTCTACTCTGGTTGCTCTGCAGCATCGGAGATGATGAGTAATCATCGGGATTGAGGTTCTCTTTATCGTCGTCACCAGAATTTGAACCATCGGACTTTGGATTGTCTTCGGCCTTGAATCATCGTAGCGAGACTTTGGCTCTTCATCTTCGGAATTGGGTCATCTCAGCAAGACTTGGTCTCGTCGTTGACACCCTTTGGATTGTCTTCATCAAAGATCAGCGTTGTGGAATTTGGATCGTCCTTTGTTTTGCTTTTAGTGCAACCTCCAACTCGAACTGATGTTATCCTCTTTAAATGGAGTCCGCATTCGTCGGTTGGTCTCCTCACATCGCAGCAACAACAGCGTGGTCAATTGCTCCTATTAGCCTCTACTTGACATGTTCATCGTTGTTGACTTTGCATCTTCGGGATACTTTGATCACCAGCATCGGAATTTGTATCATCGGGATCCTCTTCTTTGCATCGGGACGCCATCTGCTTCGTGTTAGCTTGGTTTAAGAGCCTTCGTTGGCGGGCTTGGAATGGTCATCACGGGACCTTGCATCATCGTCGTGCATACAATCATCTCCATACGGACCATAGCTTTCATCGGGTTTGCACGCCAGTTTGGTGTCATCGTCTTTGGACGTCGGATTTTGGATTGAAACCTTATCTTCTTAGATCCTTCGTTGCGATGCTGGCACTGTTACTTGAGCTGCTGCATTCTTAAAGGTCAGTTGGTCCGTAATTTGAATTGAGCCTTATGGTCTTCATCCTGAGTTGAGCCATTTACTGGTGAGCTTTTAATTGATGGACGATCCATTCACGTGTGTATCATCACATTAGGGGACTGGAGCGATCATCGTTGATTCTTTGCTTTGCTTCTTCGGTGGTTATGAAGCAGCGGTTTCTTAGTGACTTTGAGCCAGCGACGTTAATTGGGTCAGGACTGCATCGTCATAATTAGTCCTTCATCGTTCACTTGGGTGAACTTTGTACTTCATCGTCATTGGCATGAGGTCGTGATCAGTGGGTTAAAAGAAACAAGTCCATATCTTAGATAGAAATATCATCTAAACATAATAGTTCATAGAACCATTTTCTCAAACAGTTATAAGGCAAGCAACATTCAAACATTATAAGTAGCTTAAAATGTAATAGCTGACATAGAGAACTTGATGGATTTTTGCGAACTTAGATACCAATCGCGACACATAGATAGTCAAATATATGCGTACTTTAAAAAAATCAAAACAACATTCCATTTAACCGAACTACAGATCCGCATAAATGGTTGAGAAAAGTTTTGAATTAAAAGAAGCATCAGTTGAAAACTTAGGAAATCAACATAAAAAAGGGGAGAAAATCCTCTCCTGGTCTTAACAAAGATGGGAAAGGGAAACCCAAGGTCAGAGAACGTTTTTAATTGAAAAAGTTTTAGAAGGTAATGAAAAACTGCATCTAAGTAAACATCAGCTAAAAACTGTTTAGGATGAAATTGAAAAGGTGAAATCTGGTGCTGGTCTTAGAGACGCATGGAAGAATGAAAGATTTTATGAAATTGGAACCAATTTTCAGAAAATTGAAAAATAATTTTAAGAGATAAAAAGTGAAACAGGTAGAATAAATTCTTTACCCATAGCCTGGATCTAGCGTCAAATTGTGAATACCCTTGATTTGGTATCACAACCAAATAAAAGAAACGATATATCAACAGATAGAATGAGATATAAACATAAATCATTGCAAAATTAAGTGCAGTAAAGTAAAATAGAACACAACAATATACGTGGTTCGACAGAATGTCTACATCCACGGGTAAAAGAGAGTTAAGGTTTTCATTAATCCTTGCTCAGTTCTAACGGGACTTCCTTACAAAAGAGGGAAGTGCAGAGAGTTTTTAGGTCG
>NW_020632152.1:391168-405986 GCF_003573695.1 Papaver somniferum
AAAAAAAAAACAACCCAAAACCCTTACAAACAACTAGTACATTCATATCGGTACAAGAAGTGGGCAACAACTATTTTAAAAACGAGCCGATGCCATAGAAAATAGCCGAAAGTACCAAAAAAAGGGTATTACCTAAGAAGACCCAAGTGAAGAAATCTAAATGTCGAAGATCCCTGTTCATGCCTCGAACAATGCAAAAAATGCAGGCAACAACAGATGAAATGAGAGCAGCCCCGCTCAGCACCCCCATGACTTTGAAGGCTTCTGGGTGGGGAATTTCGGTAGTTTTTGTTCCCAGTAGATTAACCGTTACAGGTATTGCTATTGCAAGTGAACCGGCAACCCCAGCAACGCCCAAAGCTTGCTGAATTGCTAATGTTGCATCATCTCTCTCTTCGTCTGTTTTCTTTCGTGTTATATCTTCATTTGTATGAGCCGCCTCTGACAAGGTCTTCACTCCAGAAGTTGTATAGAGTACGATAACATAAATTAGTTAGAATCTCGAGTATGAAATGGAATAAATGACTATGAATTATTCATCTACCTCAGGTTCTGGGCTGATAGTGATCGAACTGTCACTCCCTTCATGTTCAAGCAGTGCCCTATGGCTTAAGGTGCTGCAGACATCTGATTGTTCAGCTAAACCTTCTGGAATATGAATTACTTGGTCGGCATTAACAGTTCCCTTAGTTCCCTAGTGTATGTAGTAAACAACAAAGATATAGAAGGTATAATCTTTAGCTAGCCATATGAAAGAACTTCTTGATCACACACATTAGAAAGAGACCGAAAAGGGGTACAGATTGAGTCGATTGGCATTACCTCTCCGATGATAATACGGTCAGATCCTTGGGTTTTGAAACGACAGATGGACTCCTTCTAATGTTTTGTGTATCCATTTCGCGAACACCTTCTCTACCATTCTTTGGTATGTTGCTCCCGCATTTCGCAAGCCAAATGGCATTTTCGTGTAACAATATAAACCTCTAGGGGCGAAAAAAGCAGTATTCTCTTGATCTTCTTCAGCGAGAGGGATTTGGTTATATCCTTTGTACCCATCTAAAGACGATACCCTATCATTTCCCGCTGTTGATTCCACCATTTGAGGAATATCTGGTAACGGAAAGCTATCTTTAGGGCAGGCTTTGTTTAAATCAGTGAAATCTATGCAAATCCTTATTCCTTTGTTTTTCTTTGGAACGATGACCATGTTCGCTATCCACTCTGGGTATTTAGCTTCTCTTATAATTCCTGCATATTTTCTGTAGTTCTTCTTCTATTTGGGAATGGTAGGCTGTTGCGATTTTTCTTATTCTTTGTTTAAATGGTCTCACGTTCTTGTTAATCTCCAGCTTGTGACATGAAATTCATGGATCTATTCCCGGTATCTCATCCATGCTCCCTGCGAAGATGTCTTTATATTCTCGCAAAAGGTTAACAGTTCTTTCTTCTTCTTCTACATCCATCTTGGTTCCAATTCTCAATATTAGAGGTTCTTTTATAGTTCCAATTTTTACTTCTTTTGTCGGTTCTGCGGCAGTATAACTGGATTTGGGTTCTCCCATTGGTGTTGGTTTTTTTATTGTTTTCACAGGTCCTTCTCCTTCTTCCGAAATTTCGCTAGGTATTCCCCTGCCTTCTTTTGCCCTACACTCTAAATTCTTCTTCTTTCTTTGCCTCCTTTGCCAACTTTCTTCGAAATTGTTTTTTTCTTGCTCGTGCTTCATAATGCTTCACTTCAATTTGATGACATAATTTTGCATTGTCAACATCTCCTCTGATTTCACCTATTCCATTTGGTGTGGGGAATTTAATGCATTGATGTAACGTTGATACTACAGATTTTATCGCATGTATCCATGGTCTTCCTAGCAATATATTATATGGCGATTCCATATCCACCACGCATAGTGTCACGTGTGTTTCGATCTCTCCTAGTGGAATTCGTACCACTATTTCTCCTTTAGGTTTTATTGTGGATTTTCCAAAGCCATGAACAAGATATGTTGAACTGGACATTGCTTCATCTTTAAATCCCATTCCCCTGAACGCATGATAAAATATTATATCCACTGAACTTCCTGTATCGACTAAAGTTCTGTTCAATGTTCATCCTTCCGTGGATTTTGTTGTTGTCCCCTTCTCTTTTCGCGTAATAGACACTGTAATAACCAATGGAGATGTGTGGTTCAAATTTTATTTTGGTATTTCTGTCGCCATAAATGTGATTTTTTGCTTTTCCCAATCTTTCAAGGTTGATGTCTTTTCTACCGCCATAACCTTCCTTCCTTCAAAATCTCGTTTATGTATCCTTTATTTGATGTCTTCATGGAATCCATTAACCATTGTTTTTGTTATAATATTACACTCCAATCTTTTGTCATCTTCATTGATTCTAACCATTTTTCTTTTAACTAGTTCACTGATTTGTTTAATCACTTTCTTGATTTGAACAATCTCAAAAACAATCTTCAATTTTCAATCTTCAGCCTCCCTGTTTCTAGCGCCATTATGTAGTTGCAGGAAATCCTACATTACACCCCTCACAAGATTTCATTAACATTCAACTCATTTTAAATTAACAATCTTACAAGAAAAGATAAAGAAATCAAGAATAATCACTGCTCTAGATTTTCTCTCCCCTATTTACTTGCTTCTCAATCAGAAAAGATCTTTCTCTCTCTCCTTACAGCTGGTCGGTTCTTTATATAGAGTTTTACATAGTGGATGACAGCTAATCTATCCTTTATTTTCGGATATGACTTGCGACATTCTCTTAACCTTAAAAATGTTAATCTCGCAGACTCTCTAATATTCGCAGGACCATCACACTTTTCTCATGATTTAGCTGACGTCGTTTATTATGTCATTTCTGAAGCTATTCTGCGACACTGTCGTGTTGTGTTGTTAATAATTTCGTGGAGATATTATTGCTGCGAGATTCTGATCCTACACATATAACTTAGACCTTTAACTTTTAAAAAGGACAAGTACTAGGTTAGTTAACTAGCATTTCTTGTTAAGGTATTCGATTAGACTTGAATAACCGAAACCTCCACTTGGATAAGTCTAACTAAGATCAGAATTAACTTAGTTTCTCTTATTCGGAATCGAATTGGACTAAACAATTCATCCCATAAACCTTTTCTTTCGTTAAGCCATAAAAAATTCACACAAACCAAATAAATCAACTTGCATAGTTATTCACCTCAACAGGAAGCAATTGAAACAACATAGACATTAGAGCACCGCAATTGCACCGAAATTTCGTAAGACTAAACAATTGATACCAAACAATAAAGCAAGATAACAATAGTTTTTCTTAACCGGAAACAATTGAATCACACACACATCCATACACAACCAATGGAATAAAACATCAATTGTACCGGAATTTTGTTAAGCAAAAGCAATAAATATATGAAATAAAATCAGGCTTTTCTTAAACAGGAAAACAATTAACTAACAAGATTGTTACCTCAAATTTCGCATCCTCTTCTCCAAATATGTTTGTATCTTCTTCCAGGGAGAATTGATATCGAAATATCATTATGTTGTCATTCTTATGCAAAAAAAAAAGAATAACAACAACCAACCTTTACCAGAGAAAGGTTGAAAACCGGTTTCTAACTATTGCAAGCAAAAGTTGAAAACTCTCAAAACACATATGCTTTTATTCTAAACCAAAACCGATTCAACATATTGTGACTTTTCACATATTGTTTCTATCAGAACCCCTCATGATCCTTTAATAAAGCCTACCAACATGGGCTAGAACTTAATCCTGCTAAATCAAAAAGTCACCCAAACCATAAGGCCAAAATCAAACATCCCATAAACATACATAGCAATGATAAATCATTCAAGCACAGGCTATGTAAATTAAAAACTATCACAAGAAAAATTACAAATCAAATAATTTTATCCATAATAATAGTTTATTCATAATAGACCTAAAACAATCATTGAAAGAAATCAAAAATTGATGTTTATTTATTCATTCTCAGTTCTTGTGAAGATTGCTTTCAAAAACTGGATTCAAATTCTTCTGAGCACTTCCCTTTTCAGTAGATGATTTTCTCATCTCGAACAGTTGAGAATGAAGATTAGTTAGTACTTCTTTTGAATCCTTTATCATCAGCTCATGATATCTAATGCAACCTTTAACCGTAAGAATATGTTTTCTTAGAGAATCTTGAGAGTTATCAAGAGTTTCAGTCATGACTGATGCACATAGTGCTAAATCATCAAGAGATGACTCTTATTTTATCGATTTCTCCATTGAAATAGAATAGTCTTCTTTCGGACAGGAAGAACATATATATAAGATGGGAGAAAATCAAGGAATAATTTGATTTACGGAAACCAAAACTATGTTTTTCAAAAATAAAAGATATCTATTATTTTTCACTTAAACAACCAGATGAGAACAACTTTCCCAGGTTTATGTTTCCTCACAATCATAATTTTGGGCAACAAGTGAGAATGCATCTTTTAACACAATCAATGCGTGTTGAAGTGAGAATTATTCTCACCATAGTTAACAAAGACATCCTTAGGACGACTTATAAACACAATAGACTGTGTTTCCTTTTGTTCTTTCTTTCTCTTGTAATTGCAAGAGTTTGCAATTTCCTTTTGAGATATGATAAACTTACCAGTCTTCTTTATCCCCTTGCGAAGAGATTTGATAAGTTTATTTCCAATAAGGATCGTAGTGAAATTATTTTCTCCACATGAAGAACTTATCATGTTATCCAAAAAAACTAGTTTCCGATTCTCTTGGTTTTTCACCAAATTTTTCTTGTTTAGATTTCACCATACAGGTTTTATCTGAAAGGAATTTCAAAAGGTTTTCAAGTACCAGGCTTAACCTTTTATTTTCCTTATTTCCAATACAAGTTTTTCTAGGAGTTGATTAGACTCACAGGATTCAACACTGTTAGAGTTGACAAGAAGTGCATTACACTTAGATATTTATTCATTGGATTCTTCCTCCGGAATATCATCAAAAGTGGAGACATATGCTTTGTTTCATTATTGAGTTCTTTTATTGGGACAGTGTTTTTCCATATGTCCGAATCTACGACACTTGAAGCATTGTACTTCATCATTACCCTTTTTTATGGGAAAACGATAATGTATCAGGAACACGTTTATCAATAGATAAGATGTCCTTCATTCGTTGCGCCAGAAGCACAATAGTTGAGTCAAGCTCTTTTTCAACATATACCTTGTCCTCTTGGCAACGTTTCTTAGTTTCATTCTTCAACAAAATTTCTCTATCAAAGATCTTTAACTTTCCTACAAGAGAGCTCTGAGAAAGTATAGAAAGATCATTACCTTCTATTATGGCATGTTTCTTAGACTCGTATCTGGATGGTAACGATCTGAGAATTTTGCATACTATTTCCTTTTCAGGTATAGCCGTTCCAAGAAATAAATATGCATTGATAATCTCATAAAGTTTAGAATTAAACTCCTCGAAAGTATCGTTATCATCCATTTTGAGATGTTCCCATTCAGATGAAAGGGGAAGAAGTCTAGCTTCTTTTTCAGATTCATCTCCCTCGAATACGCTCTCAAGAATATCCCATGCCTCTTTAAAAGTTTTACATGTCAGCACATGATGTAGAAGATCATGACTAACTGCGTGTATGATGGCATTCAAACCATCAGAATTCTGCTTTGCAAGAACTCTTTCTTCAAGAGTATAAGACGCCAAGCGTTTAAACTCTGACTCCGAATAATCCATCGGTCGTTGGTATCCGTCTTCGATTAATAACCATGTATTAAAATCTCAGGATTGAAGAAAAGCTTTCATAGTCGATTTCCATAATGGGTAGTTTGTCCCATTATATCTTGGTGGTACGTTAACTGAATCACTCACTAGATTCATTCTTATAGATTGGATCGCACCAAACACAGATTGTTAGATCTTTTCGTGTTTGCCTGGTCTGACACCAAATGAAAAGACGAGGGTACCCAAATATACCTCAATCTAAAACTTTTCCTACCTATAAGTCCTTTCTCCGAAAGTGATTGTCTATGTACTGAGTCGAGACAATACAACAACGAAGTATGTTTACTTGATAAAAAGGTTCGGACTTAACCAAACACAATAGGATTACTTATCAAGTAAATAGGAATTAACGTTTGTGTATTTTACTTATAATTATAATAAAACAATTATAATTGAGGAAATAGAAAAGTAAAAGATACAGCAAAATTTTGTTAACGAGGAAACCGAAAATGCAGATAAACCACGGGACCTTGTGCAGAATTGGATACTCTCAGGATTAAGCCGCTATACAAAATAAAACCAACTTTGTATAGTTGAGATCAAGTAACTAAACCTATAGTTCACCTAGTTCCGTATGTATTCCTACGCCTCCAACTTATGAATAAGTCACGTACTTGGAACAATTTCTTAAAGGAACAACAAATCTGTTTGGTAGCAACTCTTTTCAACCAAATTATGTGAGTTCGAAAAAGGCTCTTCTGTTTATCTCAATTAACTCCTTCGTCAGGTTCTTAGATCTATCTTATGATCAACTACCAAAGGTAATTGTTAAGATTTTGCAGTCAATACTTTTAATCACAAAGAATTGTATTGATGCCGATCTACACAACTAATCAATATAATCTACCACAAGGAAAAACCAATTATAGTGGGATCTTCAATATCTTCTTTGTCTTCAAATCTTCTTAGATCTTCAATAAACACCTGCACACAATCAACTTGAATCTCTTGTGATCAATCACATACCGAAAGAAGTCTGTTAACAATGGATTATCACAAGACGTCTTTAGATCTACAAACAATCTAAAGATACCTGTCGAAACTTCGATCTAGTTTGAGTGAATGTTATATCATAAGAGAAGATTCTCAAGCATAAAAAAACTAAGTGCAATTAAAGTTCAACTACCGTTAGTCGATCAAATCAATCGAAAACAAAAGGCAAACCGCAATTATCTAGTTTCCCAACAACGGTACTAATATATCTTCTCAATCCCAATGAAGACTTTAAACTGCGCGGCCGTAAGAGATTTCGCCTAATTAGGTTACTCTCCTCTCCGAATAGGCGGCTTCACCAGTCACAACACAACCGAGGAAGTCTGTTGTCACGAAGGATTAGCGTTACTTCACATGTTCAAAGTATGTCGACATCCTTATTTTGTAAGTCCTCTTTCATACTTATAACCTTGAAACCGATTTTCCACACTTCCATACAAGTTTAGAATTGGTTCACCTGACTTTCAAGAACTATGTGATTGATCAAGAACACTCAATCACAAATTATGGGTTTCACAGTTCTACCAAAACAAGTTTCGGTTCTACCCCCATGTGAGTACTATGCATAGTCATACTAGCTTTCCAAAAATTCGGTTGACTAGGTACTAGGATCGGTTCCCCACATATTCAGTGGCGGAGCCAGAGTTCAAAAATGGGGAGGGCTAAATTTTTCTTTTTTATAAATGTAGGGATTATGGTGGACTAAATATAAACTATAAGGGGGGCTAACTATAAAATATAAGACAAATATAAGAGATTTTAGATGATTTTAGTGGTTTTAGGGGGGGGGGGGGGCTAGAGCCAGGGTTAGTCAATCATTGGCTCCTCCCTTGCACATATATATGGTATCTAACTTGTACTTTCTGCACATGTCCATAGGATCGGTTCCCCTTTCTTCTAAAAACTTGTTGCACCTCATACAAGGATCGATTCCCCTTTGTGATATGTTGCACCTCTTACTAGGACCGGTTCCCCTTTACCCAGAATCGGTCATACACAAAATCACAAACTCGATCATACCATCTCAGGTGATTACTTAAGGTCGGTTTCACTAATAAAAGTCATACCAATACAAAATTCAGGCCTTTGTGAATAGTTTTACGAAAAACATAAACAAGTCATGAGCGGTTATACTAATCACACATATTGGTTGTTCACAAGATATGCAATGAATAACAATACCAATAATGCCTGGCGATTTCCTTTTCGATTCACAAAACAAGTTCATGAATTTACTTCCTTAAAACACATGTAAAACATTATTTCCTAGGATGAAATCCTCACCTCATACCCATACATAATCCCAATAGCATTTAAACGGTTATGTCGATGTCTTATCTACAAAGTTTAATGGTTAAGCAATAAACATCGTATTGCATTCCTTAATACTATGTCTAACTAGAGTGTTCATGCTTCACAGTTTTGTTTTCAATATGCACGACTTGAAAGATACGTTAGGGAATGAAACAGTTCAAGTCAAATATCACTAACCTCAAGTGGAAAGATGATATTGTCGTTGTAGCTTCTTTATTCTTCACTTTTTATCAAGTCTTCACAATACTTGTAATATCTCATATCCTAATACTTTCAAGATAACCTATACGAAGTTGACTCTAGTACATAATCAAGCGACTCTTTAAATGAGTTTTGATTCAATAAAATGTGACAACCAAACTTGACATACCAACGCTTGGTGGGTTCAACCGAGCTATGCTCTAACAGTGTAACAACATTCACAACCTCAAGATAACAGCACTCTGCAAGTTCAGCAGTTGGAGTAAGAGATAGAGCATTGGCACCAAGTACAAAATGATTTTTGGGGTCAAAAGGCTAGGGACCAGTATTACTTAGAGATGTACTAAAATACAAAGTATCATCACGCAAATGAAAACAGAAGGAGAGCAAGGAACAACATTGAAGCTTTAGAAGATAGTTACGGGAATTGGTGTTCAAGTATAGAAGATTTGGAAAATTTACTCATTCAACACTATAGTATACTGCATACAACCTCCTCTCCTATCAGGGATGATGCCTTACTACAAAATTTCCCTCAAGTCATCACTGCATCTGATAACTTTGAGTTAATCAAAGTTCCTGAAGCTACTGAAAGCTCTAAAAGAAATGAAACCATGGAAGGCTCCATGACCAGATGGTTTTCCACCTGGATTCTTCCATTCTCATTGGGATATTGTGCGAACTGATGTTTTTCAAATGGTAAGACAATTCTTTCATTCAGGATTCATTCTCAAGGAATTAAACAATACAAATATTTCTCTTATTCCAAAGACAAAAAATAAGCAGTTTCCATCTGATTTAAGACCCGTAGCTTTGTGTAATACTTCTTATAAAATTATTTCAAAGATTCTATCCACCGGGTTGAAGAAAGTCATGAATGAGATCATCTCTCCTCTACAAGATGCTTATGTACCAGGAAGACAGATCTCAGATAACATATAGCTAGCTCAAGAAATAATTCACACTATGAAGAACAAAAAGAAAAGCAAAATTTTCTTTCTCTTAAGCTTGACATGTCAAAAGAGTTTGACATGATTGAATGGTCTTTCCTAATGGAGCACCATGTGCTGCTTACAAACCAACAAGAGGTATTAGACAAGGTGATCCTTTGTCTCCATACCTATTCATCATTACTATGGAGGCTTTCTCTAGACAACTGCTTATGGATGAACAAAATAACAAGATTCAAGGTATAAGAATTGCACCAGGTGCTCCCTCTATCTCCCATCTATTCTTCGCAAATGACTGTTTGTTATTTGCAAATGTTGATTTGTATAATGTCAATAATTTGTTTCAAATTATTAAGGACTTTGGTGTTGTCTCTGGATAAATGGTGAATTTCACTAAATCAATTGTTTTTACAGTGTTAATATTCCTCCAAGATTTTGTAATATTTTGACAAGAAGATTTAAGGTACCTCATATGAATCCAGAAGAAAAGTACTTAGGAATGCCTTTATTGATTGGAAAAAGTAAGAAAAAATGCTTCATACATCTTCTAGACAAGGTGAAGAATAAATTATCTATCTATAGTAGCAAAAATATGGTGCGATGCAGCAAATCTTTGATGATAAACACTGTCACCAACACTATACCCTCATATACAATGAGCTGTTTTCAAATTCCTAAAGATATATTAAATGAATGCAGCGCTGTGCAAAGGGACTTCTAGTGGGGTTTGATGACAAGAGAGGTACGTATGTTACTTCTTGGAAAAAACTGAATTTGCATAAAGACATTAGAGGACAGGGATTTAAAGATTTAAATATCTTGAATAAAGCTCTCCTGGTAAGAGCTGCTTGG
The DNA here is from genome assembly GCF_003573695.1 of Papaver somniferum. Lineage (NCBI taxonomy): Eukaryota > Viridiplantae > Streptophyta > Magnoliopsida > Ranunculales > Papaveraceae > Papaver > Papaver somniferum. The sequence continues at coordinate 401,282 of NW_020632152.1, forward strand.
AGAATTTTTACCAACTCAGATGTTGTATGGGTCAACTATATGTCTGAAAATACTTCCCATGCACAAGTATGTTACATGCTACAATTAAAAAAGATTGTTCCTGGGCTTGGAAAGGACTACAGAAAAATATGCACTTCATTAAGAAAAACAGCTGCTGGCGTGTTGGTGATGGCTCTCAAATTAAAATCTAGTTGGATGTTTGGATTATAGGCATGGAGGAACCACCAATACGAAGACCAGAAGTTATTGATAATGAAAGTTTTGTCTGGGTAAACGAGCTCTTTCTTTCAGATGGTAGAAGGTGGAATTCTGACCTGGTGAGATATCTGTTTGATCAACCAACGACTGAACTCATATTAAAAATGAGACTCTCAGCTACTTCAACAGATAAATTAATATGGAAGCTTACAAAGATTGGTGTTTTTACTCTCAAGTCTGCTTACAAGAAGTTGTTCGAAGACAGTTGAGGCTCTAGACAGTTTTCAGTGGTCATTCAAGGTACGTACAAATATAAGATGGAAGGAGTTTTGGAAAATTAATACTTGGCCAAGAGTCAAACACTTCTTCTGAAAATTTTTAACTGATATCTTGCCTACTAGAGCTCGCTTATCAAGGCAGTGTGGTTACATAAACAAAACTTGTGCTCTATGCAATCAGTATGAAGAAAGAACAATGCATATCTTGTTTCACTGTCCTTTCTCAAGAAAAGTTTGGATGGGCATACCGGGAGGAAGTCAGGTTCTCACAGGAAGGTTGAATGATATTGCAGTAATTTTTGAAGACTGGATAATTCAGTCTAAACAACAACAAAGTCTGAGTAATTGGCTGAACTTAGCTATGGTGGTTGCGTGGAGTATATGAATGAAAGATGTGATGTGATCTTTCAGAATAAGAAGGCTGATCCTACATGCACTGCTAAGAAATCTATCAGCTTTGCACATTATTTATCTTCACTTTCTGACAAGGAAAAAGATAGTAACTTGGCCTATCCAATACCCTCAATCCTACCTGCAATATGGAAACCATATGATAACCCGTATTTAACTATTAGTTGTGATGCTTCATTTGATGTTGATACTGGTCTAACAGGTGTTGGCTTGATTATCCGTGACTTTGCAGGAAAATTAAAGGGATGTCTCACAAAGTCCTATGCAGGAGTAGCAGATTCAAAAATAGCAGAATGTCTAGCTTTCTACGAGGCAATGGTGTGGTGCATGGAATTGTGAATCTCTCATGCAAATGTTCGAGACTAACTTGAAGAACATTGAAAATTTTATCAACAACCACTCACCAGTCATAGCTTGGGAAAACGAATATATTCTGCATGATGCCATTCACATTACGAAGCTTTTTCTGTATTGGAAATGTCGTTATATTCCTAGAAAATGTAATAAACCTGCAGATGAACTAGCAAAGTTCAGCATGAAGTTTAGTGTCACACAGGTTTGGCTAGACAGCCCACCTAGTGTAGTTGAAACTCTGTTATTGTCAGGCAATCGTTTTACCCATGATTAATAAAGCTTCTTAATATTTGCATAAAAAAAAAGAAAAAAAAAAGTGATGTATAAAAATATATATTACCATTTTGTCCGGAAAAAAGTATGCATTTGTGAATCTCCTGGCCATGACCCAAAACTAACCATGTTATCTGGAAGAAAAAGAAAAAAAAAATTCAAACTGTAACTAAACTTTGGAGTACTAGTTAAACCCAAAATATGCCCTTGCCACCGAGGACCGGGCGGCCGGGCCTGTGACACAAAATCTGCTCATGCGAGTGTAACTGCCAAAAATGCGAAGAAGTCAAGAAGCTGTTGTACAGCTATATATCATCTTTATCTCCGCCCATGAATGGTGTGTGCGCTGCAAAATTGCATATGCAGCCAACAACAAATAAACAACATTTGGCTTCCTTCTAGTGGAATCAGCTGACATCTGTAAATTTCAGAGGAAGGATAAGAGTTTGGTAGGTTGATGGTTATCTAGAGGAGATTGAGCTGCGATTCCATACAGTGAATACTATGCGCTTAAACTATAAACTCCACATTTTGTACCTTTCGATCAGACACGTACGGTACCAATTTGGCAACTGATTTTGTGAATGATTATTGATTGGCCATGGTTTCTTTATATTGGGACTGGGGCAGAGAGGTTCCAATAAGGTCACAAGTCATTTTGAGACCCCAAAGTTCTACTGTAGTACTGTGATCTTTTTCCCTTGGTGTTTCACTAATTTTCACAAGGAGGAAAGGAGAAATGTCAAGCATACCACAAGAAGTCATTGAGGAAAACATCACGAGGTTGCCTGTGAAGTCCGTATTAAGATTCAGGTGTGTTTGTAAGAATTGGTGCAATAATTTATTCAAAAACCCCCATTTTATAGAAATACATCTTCAAAATACTATTACAGTGAATAACTTTAATCTTCTGGTTATCAATCAAAAAACTGACCATAGTAAACCTACCGATATTTACATTTGTTCCGTCGATCACAATGTTTTATCATCAAAAAATTTGGGTAAGGCTGTTGGGATTGATTATCCATTTATGTCTAAGAAATGTGCAAGTCAACTTATTGGTTCTTGTAATGGCTTGGTTTGCATTGAACTTTATGGGAAAATTTGCATTTGGAACCCATATACAAAAGAATACAAACAAGTACCAGCAACCCCAATTGAGTCTCCTTCAGCTGTGGCAAGTTGTATACAAATGTCATATGGGTTTGGTTTCTGAAGCTAGAATTTATACGTTAAGATCGAATTCATGGAAAAGCCTCGGATTTATTCAGTATGATTTTTCTTGGGACAGAAATCGCGGTCATCTTGTTAATGGTGTTCTTTATTGGATTGCAGTTGCTCGCCATTCTGAATCCAAAGCCTCTTGCGTGACAGTGTCCTTCGATATCTGTAATGAGACCTTTCGTGACACATCATTACCTGTCAACTGTTGGATTAACCATGGCATGTCAGAATTAGGTACATGGGAAGGAAAACTCTGCCTTGTTCTTAAGCATAAGAAGGATGATGCTGCTGTGTGGACGATGAAGGATCACAGATGGAGTAAGCATATGAACATTACAGAAGATATAGCAGATATGATTTACGGAAGGCCAATTCAGATTTTCCAGAATGGTGAAATCCTTTTTGAGAGTTATCTATGGAAAGAGCAGAAAGTTGGTTTGATGTCATATGACCCAAAGCTCAAAAGAGCTAGAGTCCTAAAGATATCTAATCTTCCGAAGCTCTGTGATATAGAACCTTTTATGGGGACTCTGGTTTCACTAAACTCAGGTGATTTTCTTGGGCAAGAACATCTAGAGGAAGAATGAAGTAAAACATCAAAATGAAAAAACTGATGTATTGCAAATTGAGTGAAGGAGAGGAGATGAGCCTGAGAAACCAAAAGCACATATTTGTTTTAGTCAAATTTTACAGATTATGTTAAAACATTTGTTACTGCAAACATTTGTGTTTTCCCCAAATCTAATAAACTCTAAGCAAGTTCCTTTCTGCTGAACCAATATCTCAAATCCACTGGATGAGATAAGGGAAACCAACATTTTGGATACCTGTATGTAATCTTTCTTTCAATATTAGTAATTTTCAAAAAAAAATAATAAACTAGTTCTAAGCAAGTTCCTTTCTGCTGAACACAAACTATAGCATCATAGCCCTCTTTCGCTTGTTATTAGTCTTTGGTTGTGACTGATTCACCTTGAAGCTCTGGCTACTGTCCCAACATTGTTGAAGGTACTGAAGACATGTGCTCCCTCAAAAATACCAGCACTTTTGGCTTTAGATTTTCCAACACCTAAGCTTCTCTGACCATGATCATACTAGTAGTTACTTGTTAAGGTATGGCCATCAACTTCAGTTCTAGGTCTTCTCTTCTTAGGATGAGAATTCTGTGGACTTTGTGGACCTGGTGGCATAGACGATGTTCTAGGAGCCTGCTGCTGTTGGTTCTCAATGGGAGGATAAGTGTGGTTCTTATCATTCTGAAAGCTAACACCTGCTACTTATCTCTGTACCTCTTCCATCATTTCCCTGCATTAAATGTTTCTTGTCATGAAAAAAAGCTTCACTGCAGCTTTACTTTGGCAACTGCATCCTGCTCAATACCACCCTAAAAGAGAGATTTATATTTCTTAATATTAAAAAGTTAATAAACATAAATTGATTCATCAATACAAAAGCCCAAAATAACTTGACAAAAAACCAGATATCTTCTGCTGTTCTGCACATGTAACATTTAAAATGTAAAAATAGCTAAAGTATCTTTCTCCCAAGGGTGTACCAAATCAACTAACACGACTTGGTACACTACAAAAATATGAACCATGTAAGTTTTCGTCAGAATATAAATATGGAATTTGAAGAGATCGCCTAAATCCTTTTGGAACTTATACATGCTAAGCTTCGAATTAGTGCAGTCTCGACAATATATGAAGTAGGGACTTGAGATCAATCAGATGACAACTGTAGGATCTTATCATTTACCCATACTCTGAACAGAAAAACAAAATGGCACTAACAAACAAATTTACCGAATAATAAGTAAAAACAATTCAAGCAAATTTAAGATATCATCAACAATATTTTCCATCTGATGGCTGAAGCTGAAATTATTCATGAAACTGTTGGCAAATCCAGAAGATACCACAGGAATTGATAAAACTAGCACGATGCCAACACCACAATCTAAATTT
>NW_020632152.1:406986-408289 GCF_003573695.1 Papaver somniferum
TGATCTGATCTCCTTCACAGAGCAAGGTTGTGGTAGATGTTGAATGAGGTCAACTTTAGCTTTATCCACTTCAATTCCTTTTTCTGAGATGATGTGTCCTAGAACTATTCTTGAATTCACCATAAAATGGCATTTTTCCCAATTTAGAACAAGGTTCTTTTCTTTACATCTGGATATCACTAGGGAAAGATGCTTCAAACATTCGTCAAACGAGGAACCAAAAACAGAGAAATCATCCATAAAGATCTCGAGAAAACTATCTATCATGTCAGAAAAAATGCTCATCATGCAACGCTGAAAAGTAGCAGGTGCATTACACAACCCGAAGGGCATACGTCTATAAGCAAACGTCCCAAATGGACACGTGAATGTAGTTTTTTCCTGATCTTCTGGTGCAATGTGGATTTGGTTATAACCGGAAAAGCCATCTAGAAAACAGTAGTGACTGTGTCCAGACACACGTTCTAGCATTTGGTCAATGAAAGGGAGCGGGAAGTGATCCTTCCTTGTTACTGTGTTCAACTTCCTGTAGTCGATGCATACTCGCCATCCTGTGGTTGTACGAGTAGGGACTAATTCATTCTTGTCGTTCTGAACAACAGTAATGCCTGACTTCTTAGGCACAACTTGAATGGGACTAACCCATTTGCTATCGGGAATTGGGTATATGATACCCGCATCAAGTAGTTTCAGGATCTCTCCTTTGACTACATCTCTCATGTTAGGATTAAGTCTCCTTTGCATTTCCCTGGATGGTTTGGCATTCTCTTCGAGGTTAATGTGGTGCATGCAAATGGTGGGACTAATTCCTTTGAGATCTGAGATGGTCCATCCTAAGGCCTCTTTGTGTTCCTTAAGTACTTCTAAAAGCTTACTTTCCTGTTCCGTGTCTAAACATGATGAAATAATGACAGGTAGAGTATCAGAAGAACCTAGGAATGCGTACTTCAACGTACTAGGCAATGTTTTCAATTCAAGCTTGGGTGGCTCAACAATGGATGGAATGAGCTTGGAATCAGAGAGTAAGGGTGGTTCCACTTCATATCTTCCTTCAGTGACGTCCATTTGAGGTACAGATTCGAGCAGGGATAGGACGTCACTACAGTATGCATCATCATAGGGATCTGAGTTAAAGTTCTCCATACATGCTTGAAAGGGGTCGACGGGTAGAATGTTAGTCAACGAATCTTGTATTAATCCTTCAATCATATTAACTTCATGCACATCATCATCATCAAGATTCACAGGTTGTTGACTAATATCGAACACATTCAATTCTACCGTCATGTTGCCAAAAGACAGT
>NW_020632152.1:409181-410957 GCF_003573695.1 Papaver somniferum
CCAAAAGACAGTTTCAACACTCCATTACGACAATTAATGATCGCGTTGGACGTAGCCAAGAAAGGACGTCCTAAGATGACAGGAATGTGACAGTCTGGGTTTTGTACAGGTTGAGTGTCTAAGACAATGAAGTCTACGGGAAAATAGAATTTGTCAACCTTGATCAAAACGTCTTCGACCACTCCACGAGGAATCTTGACAGATCGGTCTGCCAGTTGTAGAGTGATAGATGTTGGCTTCAACTCCCCAAGACCTAACTGCTCATAAACAGAATATGGCAGTAGGTTAACACTTGCACCTAGGTCTAATAACGCTTTATTGACCGTGTGTTCTCCTATAGTGCAAGAAATTGTTGGACATCCTGGATCCCTAAACTTGGGTGGAGTTTTGTTCAGAATGATGGAACTCACCCCTCAGCTAAGAAAGCACGTTTTTGCACATTGAGCTTGCGCTTTTGAGTGCACAAGTCTTTAAGGAATTTAGCATAAGCAGGGATTTGCCTAATTGCTTCAAGAAAAGGAATGTTGATGTTGACTCTCTTGAATAGATCTAACATCTCATTATAATGGGTACTTTTCTGTTGGTAGATCAATCTTTGAGGAAATGGGGCAACAGGAGAATGAGTTGGCAAAGGGACATTCACAGTAGTAGAATTGTCAGGCTTTCCAACTTGCTCAGATTCTTTGGTTTTCTGGGGTTGTGGAGACAACGTGGAATTTGTATCAGACTCATTAGGTTCGCTTACGTTGTTCTCGATGACTTTACCACTTCGGAGTGTGGTAATGGCATGGATTTGATCAGGTGAGGTTTCAGTGCAGGATGTTGTGCCTGTTTGAAATATCCTCTTTGGATTTTGTTGCGGTTGGCTAGGAAGTTTACCCTTTTCCCTCTCACACATTTGATCCATCTTTTGATCTAGATTTTTCTGACTTTGCATCAGAGTCTGGAACATCTCCTCTAGGGCGGATAATCTCTTGTCGGTATTGTGTTGAGGATAAGATTGTTGAGAGTTTGATTGTTGTTGAGGGTTCCTAGGATGTTGATAACCTTGATTGTTCTGATATCCCTGATTGTTTTGATAGCTCTGATTGGGTTGAGATGGTCCTCCCTGAGTGGGTCCTTTGGACCATGAAAAGTTAGGGTGGTTTCTCCATCCTGGATTGTAGGTCTGTGAATAGGGGTTATGCTCTTGTTTTTGAAACATGGCATGTGCCTGTTCAAGCCTAGATTCCTGGACTGCAAGCAAATCGGGACAATTTTGGAACTGATGGTTGGGATCGTTACAAGCGGCACATACAGACGAAGCAACATGTTCTCGGAGAGTAGTGGTGGAAGGTTTTGAATTTTTATGTAGTTCTAACTCTTCTAATCTCCTAACTATTGATGCCATGTTTGCTCTTCCCTCAAAATCCGCTTCAATCCTAAAAGCCCTAGCTTCGGAAGTAGTCTTTATGGGTTCACGGATGGATTCCCACTGTTGCGTCTTTTCAGCCACTTCAATCAAGAAGTCCCAAGACGCCTCAGCGGTTTTGTCTACGAATAGACCATTACACATTGACTCAACCGTTGTTCGGGTGGACACATCTAGACCCTCATACAAAATTTGCACAAGTCTCCATTTTTCAAAACCATGATGGGGACATTGGAGCAATAATTCATTGAATCTCTCCAGGTATCTAGCTAAGGTCTCACCCTCTAATTGCACAAAGCTATTCAGACTTTGACGAATTGTCGCAGTCTTGTGATTCGGGAAAAACTTTTTGAAAAACTCCTTTA
>NW_020632152.1:411003-415974 GCF_003573695.1 Papaver somniferum
TCCTCGAATTCTCTCACGTGGTGGTAAGGGTTTTCATTCTCAACACCTCTAAAAATAGGGAGCATCTGTATTGTGCTGGATTTCAGCTCATAATGGCCATTAGCCTCGGGTAGCACAATACAAGAAGGTTGACTGGCTCTAGTTGGGTACATATAATCCTTGAGGGTACGGGGTTCTCCCATTGTTTCAGATTGGTCCGGTGTGTTTTCCTCAGAAGTTGTGGGTATGTCAATTGGGTCTATTTGATTTACTCTAACTAGTCTATTTGATTGGTCTCTAAAGGTTACAATCATATCCCACTCATGAAATAACAAGCCCACGGATAAGGAAGAAAACAGGGCCCATAAGGATTTGGTTTTGAAAGGGTTAAGTGGAATTTGGTTTTAAGGAGTGGAATTTTGGTTTTAAATAGGGATTTTGTTTTTGGTCTAAAATTGGGCTTTGGAAGAGTTTTTGAACTAAACCTAGCATAAATTAGCACAACCCATAAAAGAAAATAAAAACAATCATAATAATTACAAGCCCATAAAAGAAAAATAAAAGAAAATAAAAGAAAAAGAAAATACAAAAAAAAATAAAAATGAAAATAATTATTACAATCCCAAAATTAAAAAAAAATAAAAAAAAATAAATTAATTATTACATACCCAAATTGAATATTTAATGAGGCCCAAGTGGGTTACTCATGGTTTTAGGCTTACTTGGTTAAGGAGGGAAGCCCAGTTAGGCTTTTGTTCCCTTTTAGTTGCACAGCCCAGTTGGGCTTTAGGATCGTCCTACACAGCTCTCGCTCAAACCCAGCAGCAGAAGGCAGAACCAGTAGTGAAGCCCAGTTGAGTTGGGTTCAGCTCAGTAACAAGAGACCAGGAGCCCAGTAACAAAAGGAGGCAGAGCCCAGCAGCACTTGGTGAAGCCCAATTCAGAAAAGTACAAGCCCACCAGAAGTTGGCAGAGCCCAGCAGCTTCACTTCAGTTGGCAGCCCAGCAGCTTCACTTGGCAGCAGCAGTTGCTTTGGTTCACCAGCAGCAACAGCAACAGCAGCAGCAGCCTTGGCAGCAGCTTGGCAGCAACAGCACAGCACAGCTTGGCAGCAGAGAAGGCACCAGCAACAGGTGAGCTACAGCAGCAAGGGAAGCAAGGCAGGAAGATACAAGGCAAGGCAGGTGAGGACAAAGGCAAAGCAATAAGAGAAAGAAACTTCTAGTTGACAACAACAACAATAGAATCAGCTCAAATACAAGAGGAGCTAAGATGCAAGAATACAGGGTTAGGAGAACTTCAAAAACAGCACAGCCAAATTCCCCGGCAGCGGCGCCAAAAACTTGGTGTGAAGAGAAGATTGCTCACAACTTGCCTGCAAGTATACAGGGATAAGTTGTAGCTAGTGGGTAAGAAGGGTCAGTTCCACATGGATTAGGAGGATGTAATTGAAGTTAGACTAAGTCACAGTGGCAGCAAAACAAAGATAGCAGTGAAGTAAACCAAGGCTGTGAGCCATGGGCAGGGGTGAGAGTGTGCAATAGTTACTGACAAAGAGAAAAATGCATAAAGTGGAGTTACTAAGGCAACTGAGTCCACCATGTGCCTATATCAAACAATGCAGTCAAGGTTGAAATGGAATTCCTAAGCATACATCTAGAATGAGATGAAAAACAGCTTGCTCACTGATATGCCCCTAGAATTGATTGTCTTTTGACAGCACAATCAATCACAGGCATGCCAGAGCACTGAGTACTTCTCATTGCTCAAGTAAAATTGCAAGAAGAACACTATCCTAACCATGCATCATCCAACATTACACTAGGTTTCATCAGAGCCCTAGTTTAGTGCTACTTAGCTCATGCTCAACATTTTACTAACAGCACACATAGATTAAGCAAACATAACCTCAACAAAAATCAACTGATGAACAAGTTCCACACATACACTGTTGCTAAACAGAAATTTGAGAATTAATGCAATAATTTGTTCCTGGCTAGCCCAGAGAGCTTTTCTACCACACCCATATCATCCATTTATAGTTTTTACAAGGAAATTATATTTCTACAAACCCTAATTGGAAAATCCCCAAATTTGAAAATTAGGGTTTTCAAAATTAATAAAAATTAACCTACATACTGACCAAAATAGCTTCAACCCATGCTTGTACGATGCTTTCTCTGCTTTCCCTGTCGCTCCAAGTGAAACCCTAGCTCGAGATTTCTTATCAACTCCATACCTAGGATGCAGAGATATGAGTTTGATAAGAACTCTAGGCTAGGGGGAAAGGACTGATGGGTATGGGTTTCTGTGGTGTTGGGAGGTGATGGGAAGCGGCTCGAGACGAACTGGGATGGTCGGGGAAGATGGTGGCAGGGTAGAGCAGGTGGTGGTGGTTCTGGAAATGGTCGGGTGGAGGAGATGAGGTCGATGTTTTGGGAAGAAGGGAGTGTTTGGGTGGTAGTATAGGGTTTGGTCACTATGGTGTGTAGCGGTTGCAGCGAGGGATGATGTTTCGCGATCTGGTCCGTAGGATGTGACGATGGTAGGTGGATCCAACGATGAGATGGGAGGCTGTGGGTAGCGACCGTCAGATGGAGGAATGCAACGAAAAGGACGGCCCAAGATGGAGATGGGCGTAGCGATGTAAAGCGGGAGCTTCGGAGTTTGATGTGCGATGATGGAGCGACCGTAGGATGCTGAAATGCTTCGATCTGACGGCTGAAATCCGATACGGGCTTGGGTAGTGGAAATGGGTTTGAGAAAGGGTTTTGGGCCTTGGGTATGCCAGGCCCATAACTTCTTTAAGAACAATTCTTCCTTCTTGAGCCCATTTCTACCCTCTTGGTCTGTGCACAACATTCTTCGCGGCTTCCTTGCGTAATTCCTCCCGGCTTTTCACTACTTTTCTGCTCTTTTTGCTCCGCACTTCATCCAGATTTTATTTGTTACCTAAAAATGCAAAATTAAGTAAGAAAAATATTTATTCTTGAAAACAATGAAAATACAGAATATGGGATAAAATGTAGAATTAATGCGCAAAAGATGAGTTAAATGCCAACAAAAAGGGATAAATAAATACAATATTTGGCACTCATCACTAATGCATTGCATGATTAGATTGCACCATTCTCTGCAGAAGACCATTTTTTCCATAACATCCATTAGGAAAGACCATTCAATCATGTCAAACGCTTTTGACATGTCAAGCTTAAGAGAAAGAAAATTTTGCTTTTCTTTTTGTTCTTCATAGTGTGAATTATTTCTTGAGCTAGCTATATGTTATCTGAGATATGTCTTCCTGGTACATAAGCATCTTGTAGAGGATAGATGATCTCATTCATGACTTTCTTCAACCCGGTGGATAAAATCTTTGAAATAATTTTATAAGAAGTATTACACAAAGCTACGGGTCTTAAATCAGATGGAAACTGCTTATTTTTTGTCTTTGGAATAAGAGAAATATTTGTATTGTTTAATTCCTTGAGAATGAATCCTGAATGAAAGAATTGTCTTACCATTTGAACAACATCAGTTCGCACAATATCCCAATGAGAATGGAAGAATCCAGGTGGAAAACCATCTGGTCATGGAGCCTTCCATGGTTTCATTTCTTTTAGAGCTTTCAGTAGCTTCAGGAACTTTGATTAACTCAAAGTTATCAGATGCAGTGATGACTTGAGGGACATTTTGTAGTAAGGAATCATCCCTGATAGGAGAGGAGGTTGTATGCAGTATACTATAGTGTTGAATGAGTAAATTTTCCAAATCTTCTCTACTTGAACACCAATTCCCGTTACTATCTTCTAAAGCTTCAATGTTGTTCCTTGCTCTCCTTCTGTTTTCATTTGCGTGATGATACTTTGTATTTCAGTACATCTCTAAGTAATACTGGTCCCTAGCCTTTTGACCCCAAAAATCATTTTGTACTTGGTGCCAATGCTCTATCTCTTACTCCAACTGCTGAACTTGCAGAGTGCTGTTATCTTGAGGTTGTGAATGTTGTTACACTGTTAGAGCATAGCTCGGTTGAACCCACCAAGCGTTGGTATGTCAAGTTTGGTTGTCACATTTTAGTGAATCAAAACTCATTTAAAGAGTCGCTTGATTATGTACTAGAGTCAACTTCGTATAGGTTAGCTTGAAAGTATTAGGATATGAGATATTACAAGTATTGTGAAGACTTGATAAAAAGTGAAGAATAAAGAAGCTACAACGACAATATCATCTTTCCACTTGAGGTTAGTGATATTTGACTTGAACTGTTTCATTCCCTAACGTATCTTTCAAGTCGTGCATATTGAAAACAAAACTGCGAAGCATGAACACTCTAGTTAGACATAGTATTAAGGAATGCAATACGAGGTTTATTGCTTAACCATTAAACTTTGTAGATAAGACATCGACATAACCGTTTAAATGCTATTGGGATTATGTATGGGTATGAGGTGAGGATTTCATCCTAGGAAATAATGTTTTACATGTGTTTTAAGGAAGTAAATTCATGAACTTTTTTTGTGAATCGAAAAGGAAATCGCCAGGCATTATTGGTATTGTTATTCATTGCATATCTTGTGAACAACCAATATGTGTGATTAGTATAACCGCTCATGACTTGTTTATGTTCTTCGTAAAACTATTCACAAAGGCCTGAATTTTGTATTGGTATGACTTTTATTAGTGAAACCGATCTTAAGTAATCACCTGAGATGGTATGATCGAGTTTATGATTTTGTGTATGACCGACTCTGGGTAAAGGGGAACCGGTCCTAGTAAGAGGTGAAACATATCACAAAGGGGAATCGATCCTTGTATGAGGTGCAACAAGTTTTTAGAAGAAAGGGGAACCGATCCTATGGACATGTGCAACACATTTTTAGGCAAAGGGGAACTGATCCTATGAACATGTGCAGAAAGTACAAGTTAGATACCATATATATGTGCAGGGGAGGAGCCAACGATTGACTAACCCTGGCTCTAGCCCCCCCCCC